>NW_027117827.1:0-273037 GCF_038497905.1 Lipomyces japonicus | reverse complement strand
ACGTTTTTTTTTTTTTTTTTTTTTTTTTTTTTTTTTTTTTTTTTTTTTTTTTTTTTGTGTTTTGTGTGTTGTGGGGGGGGGGGGGGGGCCCCCCCCCCCCCCCCGACCCCGACCCCCTCTACGTGAGATTTTCCTACCAAGAAGGCCATGTCGTTCGGTGTGCTGAACCGTTTGGTGTGCTGAACATTATCACTTGTGATAACTTTTATTAGCTGCCGTCTGTTTGCGGTAGTGCCTGTAAGCTAATATGCATATTCCACAAACCATCCATCTGATGGCGCAACGGCATGGTGCCGATAATGATGACTGTCGAGTTACTTTAGCAATGTTAAGGGTCAGCATGTTGTTGAGTCATATTAGAGACGACGTTCTTGCTTTTGATGTCGCTTTGTTCCATAAATCATTGCGACTATACTTTAAGAACAAAGATGTTGATGACTTTAAGAATCGTTAAATGCAGAAATATCTGTGTTCAGCGTCAAAGCAAAACATTCCGGAAGTGGTGCTGCAAAAGCATCGACAGACAAGGCTGACAACTTCCATACTGAACTTCTGCTCTTGTTGGGTGCTAGATTATGTTGACTATGAACGTCAGATTTTTGAAAGTTCTTGCCATCGGGGTCGAGGTGTATTGACCAACAAAGTCTAGTCAACAGTACGCTTGACGCTTGACGCTTGGTACTGTCAAAATCATCATTGACTGCACGGAGCCCAACCAAGAACGGGCGCTTTATCTCTCGCAGTCTTGGTCTGGTGTTGATAATTAAGCTGGTTTTTCTTCTGGAGCACGTTATGGGCTCCAGGCTTACGACAACGCACGTATCTCTCGTTAATAAAGCCTCCATGTAAGCGAACGCGGTTTTTTTTAGACTAGCGCGGTAGATTATCGTTTACCAGAGCCAAGGATTGGCAATCGCAAAAGCTGTCCTCTGCTTGGTCATAAACGATTTCAGTTTGGGACTGTCCTATGTCACCATATTGAAAGTCAAAACGATATCTGGTTTGCTTTTCTGTGCCTTGCTTGTTTGACTTGGACCAGTTTCTGCGGAGGCTGTTACAACTAAGGACCACGCGGAAGAATTCTGTAAGCGAACGGGGTAACTATATTCTGCCTGCTTTGTGCATGATCGCTCCGTTATCTTTAGTGTAAACTTTGTGAATATGATGTATTTTAACCCCGTCGGTTGGTTGCTTTCATTTTAGCTTTGGTTGCTAGCTACGCGTGTGTAACTTCATGGTAAAAGCATGATGCAGCAAAGTCACGACTAATCATTATACCAGATGTGTTGCATTATAACATACACTTGTAGCGAACAATAGCTATTTTTCTAGACTCAGAAATGGAATCATTGGAATGTAAGTTTTTAGCTATTTTATGATTATATAATCGTAGTCGTTACATTATGCTGGTTGAGCATAAACTGTTGAAGTTGTATACTAACATATTTAAGTTATTATTATAGTAACTAATTATGAAATATTTGAACTATTGATAAATAGTAGCCCAGTACACAACTAATAAATTACTCGACGGTATTTAGTAGTTTAAGAATTATGCGTAGTTCTCATCGTGTAGGCCGAATTCAAATGTATTATGTTGCGTTTTAAAGACAGCTGAGGTACAATCCAGTTTATCTCAGGCAGCTCAACTACCACATTTAATATATTTACTCAATATATTTATCAATGCCTACTCCATTAGCAATAATTTTTCCCATTATGATTCCACTAGTGCTTGGCACGATCACAGGCATTGTTGCCACTAATCAACTTAATGAAGCCCCCCCACCTCCGCCAAGAATACGTGAACTTCCACAGTCAGGTCTCACTAGTTATACAATACGACCCCAGTATAGACTAAATAATAAACTTTTAAATGTTTTCAACCGTGCCGGTGAAAGAGTATTTCGCATTATTCGTCATAACGGAGGGGATAGCGAGCAAGGAGTAATATTTTCTATTATGGGACCAGTGAGTTCCAGGCCGATAGTCACAGTTCGTATTAACGGCTTGAAAAGCGAAATTTTGTTTCATGCACAAGACGACAAGTTACATAGTCTGGGATTAGTATCTATACGTCATGTAGTTGCCGGAGTTGGGCATTACCGGATGTTCATTTTACCTGATGGCAACACGTATCAGTGGACAGGATCTACCAGACATCTCGAGCGAGTTTTTGACAAAGGAGGCACAATGAATACTGAAATTAGAGAACGCATAGCATGTGCAAGAAGGATTGGAACAAGAATCTGGGAGCTCAAATTTGACGAGCAGAGAATATGCGGCGAAATAGTTGTGGCAACTGCATTAGTGAGCATTTTGGACCAATGGAATACCATTTTCGGTGTTGGTGGTATTTTTATGAAGTCTGAAAAAAATTTAACTGTCAAATTCAAAGAGTGAATTACTTATCATTTCATACATTAATCTTGTTTCAAAACTGTCAAGTTGGACTATTTTGTTTCAAGTCGGTTACCTTCTATTTTGAAGCGTATTCAGACTTTCCAGTCGTGTATAATTATATAAATTATTAAATATAAGTTATTAAATATAAGTCAGTTGACCAAAAGTAGTTAGTTAAAAGCTTTACAATTATCATTACTTACGTAAAGCCACTTGTTGGTTGCCGTTATCTATTGGGTGGTGTGCGGGATGAGTCCTATTTCTTGTCTCCTTTCGAAAAAATCGGTACATCCCTCGGGATAGGTAGTTTAGTTAACTGAATGTGTGTTGAAAAGACACTTGAGTGAAAGTATATGAGGTTAAAGACGTTCGATTTATTCTACATGTTGTTTTTATATTGCTTATTTTGTATCATGTATTTACCGTCTTAAAACATTATCTATCTATCTATCTTACGTAGTCAGTCATTCGACATTTAATTTTTTGACGGTTTCGTTCAAACTCTGTATGTCATTTTAAATCGGCGGCGTATAAGAAAATTGTGGGTGAGCAAAATAACAGCATAGTTATAAATACATTGTAGTTATATATATTTTTGTTGTTTCAATTTTTGTTTTTTTTACTGTCGTTAGTACACTGAGTAAATGCGACTTGTTTTTGACGCACACTCTCACTTCAGACGCTTCCTGTTTGAGCGCTATTGTCGGCCACCATCGCAGTCTCTAGTATACTATGGTCGTACAGATGGATTCAATAATTCTTTAAAAAAATCATTGCAAACGCGTCATTTAAAAACAGCAGCTTGTCTGGTAATTAAGACATTATTTTGGGACGTTTCAATGCGATTAACTACGTAATGGTTATAGATTATTGGTGACGAGGTCCTCAACGGTAAGATTCGAGATGCCAATGCCTACACTTTCGCAAGGTTTTGTTTTGAGGCAGGGATTGATTTAAAACGGATTGAAATTGTTGGAGACGATGAAGATGAAATTGGTGAGGCTGCACAACGATTTGCTCGTAACTATGATTTTGTTGTAACTTCTGGAGGCATTGGTCCAACCCACGATGATATCACATATCGATCAATTGCAAAAGCATTTAACGTGCCAGTTGTTCTTCATCAGGATACGGTGGACAGAATGTCTAAGTTGAGAAAAATACGAGAGCCGAGTAATGGTGAGGCATATAAGGCTCAGATGAGGATGGCTGAATTGCCAAAGGGCTGTAACGTTACATATCCATTAGACACTTCATGGGTCCCAGTCGCATGCGTTTCTGGTAAAATTTATATTTTTCCTGGAATTCCTCAGTGAGTCTCCAGTCATATTTTATTTATAGAAAATTGTTATTTATTGTTGTTATGGATAATACTAATTTTTCCTTAGACTTTTTAATGGTCTCCTTAACGGCCTGCGTGCAAAAATTCTTTCTCAAATTCCGACGTGCCAACGTCAGCATCGTCTTTTGGTGGCCACCAAAAAATCAGAATCAGAAATAGCACCTTATTTGGCCGAACTTCAATCTAAAGTGAAAGACCAAAATATTAAAATTGGTTCATACCCTCACATGTCTGCAGGCGTCAATACTGTTAGTATCATTGGCAAAGAAGAATTCATACATTTAATGCGCACTTTGGTAATTGATATCGAGAACCATCTTCAAGGGCAAGAGATTAGCATGGAAAGTGAAGCAAAGCTCAGCTCAATGTAAACTTTAGAATCATCTTAAAAATTATTTATCATAAACGTAGCATGTTATCAAGAAAAGTTATATAGTTATATTCTGCTATGAATTCTACGTTGCAACAAAACAACGCCTAATGATCTGCCCATTCTCGTATATTCAAACCCTAATCTTCGTCGTCCGTGTCAGGAGGATGAGGAGTACCCTTAGGTGACGATAGCCACGCCAAATGACGCAATCTTCGTCTTTGTTCACGCTCCTTCAGCTGATTTCTTGTCAACTTTTTCTTCTTGACCTTGATTTTAATATTAGCCGGAGATGAATCATCCGTTACTGAGGCAACTGGTTGAGGTGTTGAAGCATTCACTGAATTCGATTCACCAGCAGGGCTGTTACTGTCTTCAAATCTGTCCAATGCCACAGCGGATGTAGTCTTCTGCAACACTTTACCATCAGCAACGATCCACTGCTCAGGACATAATGCACCGACAAATTCCTCATTATGTGAAATCATGACAACACCGCCAGTCCATTCCCTAATGGCTACAGCCAGTCCTCCAAGAGAATCACGGTCCAGATAGTTAGTGGGCTCATCAAGAACAAGCAAATGTGGGTTGTTCCACATTGCACCAGCAATAACAACCTTAACCAACTGACCACCAGATAACCCTCCCATCTGTACGTGATCAGCAATATCACCATCCAAACCAACGTCTTCAAAATGTTGTCTGATAACTGGAGGCGAAAGCTGTCGATAGCCAAGACCTTCTCTGGAAGCCTCGTGATCGTCAAACTCTAAAACCAATTTCTGAAATCCCCATTCCAATAGTTTCTCACGACTAATCATCGAATTGTACTTTGGCTGATGTGCCACCCATTTAATTTCATATTGAAATGACTTCTTTAATTTTTGTCGACCCACGATGCACTCTACATTTCTCGGACCTTTCCCATCTCCGATATCTATTTTCTTGCTCATTTGTTTTTTCTCTTCATCTGTGATAATACGCGTCTGCTTCATGTGAACCTCACGATCATCGCCGTTAGCGTATCGCCATTGGATGTATTGATTCGGTGTTTTCTCTTTGTGCATTTCAACGTGAGCCAACGCATGTTGCGCAATATACCCCACTCGAAGATTAGGATGTTTTTCGACCTTTCCCTCTTGTGCAATAAGCTCGCCCGTCAGCAGCTTGATTAAAGTAGACTTTCCTGCTCCATTAGCGCCTAAAATAGCAATTCTTGATGATAGTGAGATTGCACATGACACATTTTCAAGAGATCTGCGGTTTGCACCTGGATATGTAAACGAAACATTCTGCATCCTCACAATGGCGCGAGTATTTGACTTTACCCCAGTAAGGATTCCAGGAGGCGGAAACTTCATTTTGAGATTTGAAGCAGTTAATGTGTAATATGCTTTCCCTTCTGGCTTTACTTTCACAAATTCTGACAAATTTCCTTTGTAATATGCCAATTTTTTTTCTTCGTAATGAATAATATCGGTACATACAGCATCAAGAAACCCAGAATCATGGGACACAATCAATGAAGTGATATCTGTATGAGTTGTAAGATAATCTTCCAGCCATTTCACATTCGTAACATCCAAGTGGTTAGTAGGCTCATCAAGAAGAAGAATATCTGCCTTCATTAGCATAGCACGAGCTAGCTCAAGTTTCATTTTCCAGCCTCCAGAAAGTGCTGCGACATTTTGAGCCCGTCTAGTTTCGTCAAAGCCGACTGAAGCAAGCGCGTCCGCAACATCTTCGCGAGCTACATGCTGAAGTTCAGGGTCTTTGGCAATGAAAGAAACGAGATCCATATCCCCTTCCTCTCCTTGTAACTTGTGCTCAACAAAACAAGTTCGAAGCTCCGATTTATCTGGAAAACCTTCTAGTTGACCATTTGCGATTGCCCTCATCAAGGTGGATTTTCCTGCGCCATTTCTGCCACAAAGACCATACCGCCGTCCTTTAAATAATCTAAGATACGTCTTATTCAAAAGCATTTTCCCGCCATAAGCAAGTGAGAATTTAGCATTAACAATCTGAATGCCTTCTTCGCCTGAATTATCAACTACCTCAGGGTTGAGAAGGTCTTCGTAATACTTCGCAATGTCTAAGGCGGCCTTTTCAGTTTTTTCCTTATCAGAGAAGTAGGGAATAACAATGTCTTTTATCTTTTCAAATTCTTGCGAGTTGATATCAACCGTCACCAAGCCAGCGACATAATTGATAACCTTAATGTCAGCATCGCGTTCAAATAATAGACGCTCAGTAACTTCAGAAACGGAGATATGATTAGCACCTTGTTCGCTTTCGGCGTTCTCCAAAACAGCAAGTGCCTTGAAAGCAAGATTTCTGACCTCAGGTAAACTAGCAGTATTAACGACTTTTTTCACAGATGGTAATAAGATAGGAAGAAATGCTTTAATTTCACGAGAATTGTGCACCAAACGAGTAAGATTCTCAACCACGATAACCGTTTGTCGGAGAAGATCTTGCGAGTTTCCAGTTTGGTTAAGAGCCCGATGAAGGATTGGAACTAGCATGGCAAGAACTGGCTCGGTAACCTCAGCAACAAATGTGACATGAGATAAGGTCTGCACCGTTTTCGGAACAGTAGAAGGCTCGGCCATAGTATTAACAATCAAAGGAAGTCTAGACGAAATATCTAAATTGTCAATTATTTTTGCCAAATTTAGGGTCGTCTGCTTTGCCGCCTTCGATATCTCAGCTTTCATATCGTGCATAGCGTTAGTTAATACTGGAATAATATCAACAAAGCTGAGAAGCAAACTCTCAGTTGGAACAATTGTAGAAAATTTTTCGTAAAGCTTCAATACTCCCAATTTTGACTGCCACTTGCTAGAGGAGTTCATATACTCATTCAAAAGGGGAATAAGGGAAGCTGTATAAGCTTCCACGGGATATACTGAAAGTTCGATATCCGCAGCAGTTTGAGCAGCCTTTCTTACGGTTGCTTCTTTGTCTGCCAGCAAGTCATAGGGAAGAGTGAAATAGGGAACAAAATAAGCTTCAGCAGGACTCTGAGCGCCGAACTGCTTGATCAATGTAGTAAAAACGAGAAGAGAAACCTCGCGAATCAAAGGGGCGTTCTTCGATTTTGAAAGTGATTTTATCTTTTCAAGAATACTACAACCCTCTGTTAGTCTGACATAATACATGGACAAAAAAAATTATGAGACCCTACCCGAAAGAATCCAAAGATGAAGGCCCATTTTCATAAGCAATTTCAGCAAGATCTCCAGCAAGCGCTCGAGCAGAGCCAAGAGAAGATACTTGGCCCAGTTGGTTAAGAATATCCAACGCAGGTGAATCAGGTGTAGAAACAGACATAGACGAAATGCCAGATGCCAGAGACGAAAGAGAGGTAGTCGAACTTGCTGGAGTAGACAAGGAAGACGTGGAGGGAGAAAATGCAGCAGTTTTCTGCAGACCTCGCGGAGTAAACGGATTAGCAGAAGAGTTTAGTCTCGACATTATTCAAGGTGCTCTTTTCTCTTGCAGCTTCAAAATTTTAGGAAAAATCAGAAACACAAGCTTTATATATATATATATTTTTTTTTTTTTTTTTTTTTTTTGATTGTGCTCCGGCGGCGTTCTGAGTTGGTATCAATAGTACCTAATTTTATAGTTTTTCTATTTTTTTTAAACTTTTTTAAACTTTTTTTTAAGGAGAATAATGTTTGAGTAGGGTAAGTAAATCTATTGCCTCAATTTTAAGAATTGAAAAATAATTTACTTACTAAACAGCCCAACTGCATGGATTATGTTGATTCCAGTAGCTTCAGCGACTTTAAGAGCTCATAATTCGCCAATAACGTCTGTAGCATTTCACGCTGATAATACTAGGCTAGTTTCTGGGTAATTAACCTGTTAGTGCTTCGACTGGGGTCTGTCTAACTTTTACAGTGATGAAGAAGGATGGGTTATTCAATGGTCGATTATAACTAGACGGCCGATGTCAATTTTCAGGCCTCATCGGGGCGTAATACTTGCTTTGCATTGGCTAAAGGACGATCTTTTGCTAACGCATGCGCGTGACAACAAGATCTATGTATTTCGCATTGAAAATCAGAATCTAGATACCAGGCTACCAACCGCAAACGACTCCGGAGAATCACACCAAAAACCTTGGATGGTCTTGTCTATGGATGTCAACGCCTTGAATTTTTGTGGAGCAGCTGTTGTTGAAACTAACCGGATTGCAGTTCCTGGGACCTTAGATTCTGATACTGTATGCGATTTTCCTTTTTGTTTTCCTACAAATCTTTGCTAATCACGTTAGATTGACGTCTATGATTTATTTCCTGACTTTTCGCGACCTTACAAAGCTATTAAACATAATAATTTGAAAACTGGCATAGTAATGACACTTCAATTTGCAAGCAGAACCAAGTTACTTTCAGGATACGAATCAGGACATGTTATTATTTTCGAACTTTTGAATAATGCAGTAACAGCAATTTGTTACGCGAACAAATGTCATACTCAACCACTACTATCGCTGTCTATTAATTATATTGACAATACCTTTTTGTCGTCAAGCGCAGACTCAAAACTAGTCAAGCATTTGTTATCTCCAACTTCAGCCGAAAGCGAATCTCTTTCTACGAATGACATTCATCATTCTGGTATTTCATCTGTGGATGTGCGCGATGATAATAAAATAATCACGGTGGCCTGTTGGGATGGCAGGGTACGCGTATTTCTCTATAAATCATGCAATGTGCTCGCTTCGTTCAAAGGCGGAAGGCAAGATGGCGTCACAGTTGCAAGATTTGGGAAAACTGTTTGGGAAGATGAAGCTTATACGACAGACCTCGAATCAAAAGATTCCAGGGTTGTTCAGAAATCGAACATCCTATTAAGACACGAAAATAAAATTAAAAAAAAGCATTGGATTGCTGTTGGTGGAAAAGATGGGCGCATTGGCTTATGGGAAATATATTAAAACACAAGTTTTCATTGATTAGTCTTCTCGTCGACAAAATTAATATCCTCTTCAGTGGACTCATTCGGTTGAACCTCGTACGTCCTTTCTATGACTTCGCTAATTTTCTCTTTTTCCAGGCCACTAGCAGAGTCTGATTCCAGAAGATCTTCTCTATCAACATAAAGACCATATTTATTTTGAATTAGGCCTCGTCTTTTAACATCATACATATATGCAAGATAGCATGTGTAGATAGTGATGATGTTCAAAGCTGACGTACCAAAGGCTGCCCAATAACCCCATTTGTACCTTGGAGCATCTTTAGCGGGAAATGCGACAATAGGGAACCAGGCATATTGGCAATACCAAATAGTATTTCCTATAGCAGGAAGATATCCTCGAAGCTCGGTGTCATCTTGAAATACTTCAGAAATCCATGCCATGAACTGAGAGAAGAATGAAGAGCCGATATTTGGTATGATATTTGCCGCAAATTTAAGGGCAAATGAAGCTGGCCATATAGCAAGAACAAGATTTCCAAATAAATATGGAATAATAGCTATAATTGTTAATTGCCATCTCCATCTTGTAAGATCGGATAAGATAGCCAAAAAGTATGCAGATACCAAGGCCACGGCATTACCTATTGTAGGTAAGATATTTGTCATTTGTACAGAATAGTCCATACTTGACAGCCATAGGTTGAAATAGTCACCTGCACCGGTAATATAAATAGAGTATGGAGTAATAAATGCCCAAAATCTCCACCCGGTAAAGATTTTGAAGAAGCGTTTAACTGTCATTTTTTTTACTCCCTTTTTCCCAACATCAGTCATTCTTGCAATTGAATAGGCAATATCTCTCTCATTTAGCCAAATGGCTCTAGAAGTCGTTGGAAAATCTGGAATAATAATGTATCCTATCAAGGCAATGGGTAATGATATAACTCCGTCAATGATGAAGAGCCATTGCCAACCAGCGATTCCTCTCGCGCCATTAAGGTTTGTGTATACGGCAGCCTGAAGGTATCCTGAGAACATGGATGCCATGGACCATGTCATGTCCCAAATTACGACTCGCTTGGCAATTTCCTCCGGCTTGTACCATGATCCAATGATCATCATCATGGTGGGATAGCAAATAGATTCCATGCATCCCTGAAAAAATCGAAAAACATAAACATATTTTGCGGACGATGCCCTCGAAATAGCCATAACGCACACGGTCCAAAATATCTCGCAAGATGGGATCATAATGGAAGGACGCGCCCATGACAATGATATTTGAGCCGGCACAGATCCGATAAGGTATCCAACATTGAACAAAGTAGTGAAATAATTGTATTGGTTTCCATACAAGTGCAACTAACAAAATTTAGCATTGCTTTTTTTTTTTAATTTTTAGTGTATATAAATTACTCACGTCTACTTTCATCCCAGAGACATACGCATTAGAAATGTTTGATTGGTCTAAACTCTTGACCATATATGACAGCATTAGATAAAAGAGAAGGCCACGATCAAGCTTATTAACATAACGTCTCTCCCCAGGTGGTTTGGCAATTGACTCCCAAAAGAAAGACAAAGTCTTTCTCCATTTAGGGCACACCCAATCAGGGGGGTCGTAATAAGGATCACAACTTGGATCCTTATTGATCATATCCAAAGTAACAGTTTTGTCACTACAGAATTTCCAGAACCCAGAACCCATTTTGATAATATCTACAACCAGGATATTTTTAAGGCTTTACTGCAGATACTTATAATTTTTTATGATTATGATGGCTAATTTTGACAAAAATTATGATTTACAATTATGGCGATATCATATGCAGAACTTTAGTGATCAGCGCATACCCATGTCAGTGTGGCACTGATAAGCGCTTAGATGTCTGCACGGACGGGCAATACCTTAAATAAATGAATTTCTTATCGTCTGCATTTTTGAAGTAACATCATTGTCTCCAACACTTAATTATGTTTCCGTAAATAGAATGTATGGTAACAGCCTTTTCTAACAAACCAATAACTATGATTTAAAAAAAAAACATGAGTGTATCACTTAACAGATAAACACAGATAACGTATGTTTTTTTAATAATTTGCAAATTATTGTGAATAAATATGAATGAGTTAAAAAACTATATATAATCCCTCAATGTATTTGTAAAAGTGTCTTAAAATTGGCCTTTTGCGGCACACCAATACGAAAATAACATCAAATTGAAATTGTTGCTACTATATATAACTCTGATAATAAAATAAAAAGGCCCTGAAGTATTAAACAGAAAAAAGCAAAATCATATAGGAAAATTGTTAAAGTTGTTTTTATTAACCTACATATATCACGGTCAGTTATTGATCCATGCTGTCCAAAAAAAGCTTAAATTCTTGGCGTTTTGGCCCGAGTTACTTGGAAAAATGAAAAATTCCTTATCTATATTAGTTATTATTTATTATATGTACGATAAACAATTAATTATATTTTACCACCTTGATTTTTATTAAAGTCGTAATAAGTTTTATTTATTGCTATTAAGCTCCTTTTAACTATTCTTTTTTAAATATGATAGTGTCGAAATTTTTAAAAAATTAAAAAAAAAATTTCTATCACAATAATAGTTCATTTATTTTGAAGCCTAAAAGATCAATGAACGAAAAATTATTTAACGCTAAGTATAAAAACCTGTTTAGAGATAGAATAGAAATTGCAAAACATCGACGCATAAAGGATGCATTATGATTTTTTTTTCTCCAACTAGAAAAAATTGCTTTACGACATTTAATACGACTGAATGATTGATGAATTTTTATTGACGGAGCCCAACGTCAGACCTATATACTTTGTAAAACAAATGCAAAACAAAAAAGATTTTAACACAACACATGATACCTTCTCAGTACAAAATCTAATTAATGAATTTTTTTCACCCATGCCATGCAAGCACGCACAAATAGGGCTTACTAACGCATATGATTTGCATGCTGCACAGAGGTATCTAAGAGTCAATGTTGCTTGAAATGCGCAGGTGATATCTGCATGCTCTTTAGGCGTGTAAAACTTTATTTTAGCAAGGGTTAGGAAATTTTTTAAGCTTTTAAACGATAAATTCTTACAAAATCAACATGTTGGAGCCAAACAACCACAGTACTCAACTTGCAGAATAGTTCCCACATGTTTTTAGTATAGCTTAGCCTAGCAGACAAAGTTTCTTCTATTTGTAGATTGATTCCCTCATGTTCACGAGTTATATCCTAACCGCCATTATTTCTAAAACATGCAGACTGATTCCCACATGTTTATGAGTTGTGTCCTAACGGCCATCATTTCTTAAACATGCAGACTGATTCCCGCATATTGATATATACTGCAGTTTATTTTATATAGTTACAAACAAAAGCAACATGCAGAAGGATTTCCACATATCCTATCTGCTAGAAGATGTTGTACGCTCTAAGCATCTGCTTGATTACTTGTTGTATTTGACAACCACCATAATTTCTATTGGTATGCCATAAGAAGATGGATTACTCTTTAACAATGGGACTTATGTGTCATTTATTCTACAATGTCAGGTGTGTGAAAAGTGTGGATGTAAACAGACCTATACATCTCTTTTGCTGTCGTCGCAGTTGGCAATCAAAATATCCAAAGCAACAAGACGATAAGACCGGAAATTGTAAATTTTTGGTTTGATATGGTGGAATATGTAGTTCAAAGAATAAGTACATTTAAAGCTGAGGGAAAAAGAACAACTTCGATTCAAATACGGTTGGTTTCTACACCGAATACACTTATAAAAACAATGCAGTTCTTTAACAAGAAATTAATACAGCCAAGAAACAGACAATAAGTTAATTGCAATAGGATTGGCAAGAGACGAAAGAGCTTCGCTCCACTTATTTTCTTCAATGAAACTGGTTCAGCAAAGTATCAGTTCAAAAACACAAATACCAAACAAAAAACAGGAAAGTCAAAATAAGACATTCACAAAGCGTCGGCCATTTTAAAGGTTCCAAATGAGAAGAAAACCAATTCAGATGATAGAACAACGGCTTCGTAACAAATGTAGAACCTGTAATTAACACCAAATAATAAACCCACAACTTATATTGCAATTACCTGTGATACATATGATGGTCAGTAGTGCAAATCTATTAATTCTGCAAAGAAAGTTGGAAAATATTCCGTCAGTGTGGATACGAGGGAGTGTGAAAATATTTTCAAAATTATTGTGCAAAACAAACCCTGCGTCAGCCCAAAAGAAAGTTGCGTTTCGATTTTATTTGCAGAGCACTTTATGCTTTATGTCATTTCTTTTGCAGCAAAAATCACGCAATTTTGCTTTGTCACTTATTCGCAGACAAAAATCTGCACATTCTTTATTACCCAAATGAACAACTTCAATCAAAACCCCAGGCTTAGGCAAAGTACTCGCTCAACCAGTACATGGAATTTATTCCTAAAGACTAAAGCGAAAGAGTTTCAGGCCGATGGCTTGAGCCAGGGAGGGCTACATGAGCAAAATGCGTCATGAATACCTCCTTCTGAAACAAGATAAGGTGCGATGGGCACAATAACTAGCAGAAATCCCCCGGCATGAAATTGTGAAATCCGTTATTGATAAATGTTTGCGAGTGAATCAACGCACGATGGTAAGCTTAAATCATCTATAAGCCAAAATAGATAACTTACAAGAATAGGAAGCGTTGAACTTAACTCAATTTGCGGATTGGGCATTAGTAGTTTCTTCTAAGGCCCAGCAACCCGAGGAGGAAACTATCTTCCGTTTGACAGACTCCGAACGCATGAAAACCAATTTCGGTAGGTTTCATAGCGATATTTTAGGACTGTCTCGTATCGAATCTATCACCGGACCGTCACACGGTGGACAACAGTATAGTTCATCACTTCTCGTTGTTTCTCAGCTTTCGATAGCATTGAGAGAGCTCTTTGGTATGTACCACACTTCCTATAGCTTCGATCAAGCTAACTTGACTTGTTTAGGAATATCTGGAATGTCAAATACTCAACTTCCATCGAAGTGGGTAGTTTCTTTGAAAAGAAAAAGTTATCGATTGATAATTGGCTCGTTGGTTAACAGAGGCTCTGTAGACTTTGAACGACAGCAGCTGTTGAGGCTGACAGTAGTCAAAAAGCTTTTCAAGCAATGACTTGTCAAATCCTCAAAACGGATTTTGAACTTAATTTCTTTGAAAATTATGGTTGTTGTTCCGATGGAAGAGAACGATGACGTTTATCCAGAAGAAACGGGTACTAGTAATGTTTTAACTTCTGAGGAGGAGTCAGCCATTGCAGACATTGAGCCTGATTTCGGTGATCGAAATATGATTGATGTGGCCATACTTGCCAACGAAGATTCTAGTGAGAATCAGATACAGGAGATGTTCGCAGAAGAGCTGATCGAAGATGACATTCTGGATGTCGTGCCGCAAGTTGACATGACAGAAAATAGACTATCTGAGCAATCTGAGGATGATGAAGAAGGAGTTTCTGCGTACGCTCCTACAACAACCCAGTCTCCGACACAACAGAGTAGGGAAACTAGCAGTGTTATGAACTTAGTAGATGTGACCAATGAGAACATTGTGCATCAAGCTATCAGGTCTTCTTGGTCTATGGGATCAAATAATGACCCCGACATCCGTACGACCATCAACACGGTCATCAACACGGTCCTCAACGCGATCGTCGACACGTTCGACGAGATTAGCAAATTTATCAGCATTAAGAAAAAGTCGTCGCCAACGAAGCTAACTTCTGGAAAGCACGTCTAACTTAATGGGAATAATCGTTGTATATAAGATTTAATGCATGTTTTGTCCTGATCATTTTCTGAACAAAGTTGCCCGTAACCACAAAAAATAAATCATATATATTTCATATAACTCATTCAAAATCATCGTACAAATTAAATATGACCTATAATCTAATGCTTTTATCAACTTTTATTTAGAAAATATAAGTTCTGTTGGTTGTTCAAGATCAAATTGACTTTTAGTATAATGTATCTAATGTTGAAAGACCCTTTTCATTAAGTGTCTTTTCTGGTCGATTATTAATATGTTGTATGATAATTCGTGTTAAGATAGGACATGTTTAGTGCGTCCTTGTATAGACGGATTTTTCAGGTCATTGAATTCTGGAAATACTGGACTTGTGTACATTTTTTGGGGGTGATCTGATATTAAGGCTGTTGTGTATTTTAACATCAAACACACTACATTAAGCTTGACAGATAAATACCAATAGTGACTTGATATTTTGGCCATACTCTTTTATGTCTAGACTTGCTTGTAACGGCATGCATATGAAAAACCCCGTTTGCAGAAAAATCCGAGCAGAAATACATGATTGTTCAATCAGATAAAGAGAGGATTATCTCTATGTTGATTCTGTCGTAATACATAAAATTAAATATTTAATCTGCTTATTTTTTTTATTGTACTCTTTGTATTTTTTATATTTTGATATGTTGTTGTTGGTGACATTTTCGTGTATTTGGTCTGTTACATTGCATGTTAGTTTAGATGTAATTCGCAATATTGCACGGTTTCGATTATATTTTCCCTAAAAGTGCTTAAAATTATACATTCTAGTTTTCAAATTTCCACCACCAACAACTCTTTCTACATTCTATTCACAACCAAGCCCAATCAAATTAAAATTTCTACTTAAACGACAAATTTATTATGCCTAAGAAACGGTACCAATATAATCGCAGCTTCTATGTTCGAAATCGAAGAATTCCTGGCACTAACGGTGTCATCCATGAACTCAAGCGGACAAATGACAATATCATAAAAACAGTTGTGCATGCGAGGCCCCTGCCTACGAAAGATGGCAAAGAAGATTACTCGATGTATTGTACGAGTTCTAACAAGAAGCCGTTTTCATTTAAGAAACGGAAAGCTGTCGACGACATCTCAAACCAATGGGCTGCCGCTAAAGACCAACAAAACCTTCTTGAAGGCTTTGAAAAGAACAGTGACGGGTCCTTGGTTTGTGTTGGAACTGATATTTCGGCTGTGGTAAGTCATTTTTGAAGTTCTCATTGGGCTGAATGTACTGCTTATTTCATGCTTAAATTATGTTAAATAGAAAGTAGTTGCTCAGACAAGAAAGAATGCTGACAATCGAGCCGCTGAAGCTAAATTATGGAATGAGAATTGAAAGATGATCTTCCATGGTTTACTTCAGTGGAAATCGATGAACCGGAGAGACAGACAAAGTCTCAAAGGTCGGTCCAGTATATACACAGTCGAGCAGTTGGAAGAAATGAATCTGCTCAGCACACTTCAGTTCAAGAAAATTAGAAGATATATCATGCTGATTAATTTCACAGGCAAGTTCAGTGTTTACTCAGGCATATATATATGCGCTAACAGAGATAGATGTAAGTTTTCTTCGCGTGGGCGAGAGTCCCCTTAAAGAGCTTCTGCAGCTTGGGTACTTCCCATCTACGTACGATCGGCCAACTTTCGGCTTTAGTATCGAGATGTTAGAGTTTTTTGACTCGGCGCAGAATGCTGGAGCGATAAGTTCTTTGTCGGCACTTTGCAACGTTTTTCAGCGGGCGATTGAAAAGGCTTATCTTACTGAGCTTCCGGTCGTTCTACTAAGGAAGTTGTTCTTGCCATCATTATAGGAGTTTCGAGGCCTTGACATTCAAGTAGCCCAGCATTGCGAGAGTGCGTTAAGGGAATTATCCAAAGGTGTGATTCTTCTGACCAAAATTGATTTACCCCAATACTGAAAATTATATTATCGTATACAAAGGTTGCAGGTATGATTCTGCAAGCCTTAGCAATGGATGCCCTGCGTGCTACGCACTCTCAGATGCAGGTGAAAGAACCGATTCTGCCGTCATCTCAATTGACGGTAATTTCCAACATTATCGGGAGAAGAGGCGAGGCAAAACTGTTGATAGGGTGGCTCCCCTGACACCAGTATTTGTTTCTGAAGATCGTGTCGAGCTTTCTTCACTTACGGAAGAAAAGTCTGGCTGTAGTAGCAGCTTTTCAGCCACCAAAAATTCTACTGACAAACACGGCTGGAAGGACGAAAGAGGGCTCATTAATGCTGTCTGTCGCCACGGCACATGTTTGTTGTTATTAGATAACATGTTTTTGGGGGAGCACAAGGAAGACATTTGTACGCTGTTAAAAGCAGCAATACAACATACATTTGTAAACGGCAAACCTACCTTGACGTCATTCTCTGTGACATATGATATTAGCTGTCGTTTCCAGCGGACGCTTAAGGTGTGTTAGTCACAAAATCAATATTTATTAATGGATCTAACCTATATTAGATGCTCGAAAGCCAGCTTTCGGAGGCATTTGAGACCTCTATTATCATTAAACCTTTGATCCCAAGCTTCCATGTCTATGCTCATGAAAGTAAATGTCGCATTTTATTTCACCCGGGTGTAAATAAATGTGGATTAACTAACGGCGAAGGCGTGGAACGGGATTGGGCGCAAAAGGCTTTCTTGGTGTATGGAGGTCGCAAGTCGTCTAAATATCACCGCCGCCAAGCTTTTAATGGGCAAACGATATTTCAGATGCAGGAAAAAAATGTATATCTTGCTGGTACTTTGGCCCTTGGGGTTAAAAAGGCCACGGACCAAATAAAGAGTGCACCATCGGAAATATCGTCGAGTGGGTATAGCCATGAGGAGCTTGGTCGGCAAGTGATAGCTCGACAAGACTTTTTCCGTGCAGATCAGTCTGAACGCGCTTTTCCATTAAAAGGCCTCTTTCTTGCTGCCAAAAATTTAATTGAGGCTAATTATGCCCGTGAAAAGTTCTTGACCTGTGAAGGTACGAGGGAAGTGGATGGCGAATTGACGAGGCTAGATAGCTCGTGGAGACCTAGACACATGAAATTATTGAGTTTGCTGGCTCAGCATGGACAGAGCGCGTCAGACTGGTCGCGCGATGGAGCGCAACTTGTCAAGTACGAAATGCATTTCAAGTTTGAAAAGCTTTCGAAGGTATTGGAAAAGGTATTGGAACAAAAGAAAAATAAGAAAAATGATGATTCTAATTTGACTATTCATTTAGCTGCGTCGTCAAATACGTGAAGAGGCAATTAGTCGGCGCATGGAGCTGGAAGCTATCCAGAGACATGTTGGGGAGCGTAGTGCCATCGCCTTTGTCCGAAGTATTCAGAGTCGGTCGAAGAAGATGCAGAAGTTGATCGACCTATACAAAGCTGAAAGACTTAGTCTGACAGTTAATGATGTGAGTAGTCAAATTTCATTTTAATATAATAATTGGCATAGTTTAGCCTGGTATTTATTTCTCTTCCTGAAATGAAAGTTGAAGAAGTTATTCGATCAACTAAAGAAGACAACATAGGAATTGATGATACTGACGCAATTCTTGTCTACTTGGAATCTGATCATTCTCAGACCCGACCGCGATGGATGTCGGATGCGACTTTTATGGAATCGAAGATTCGTTACGATTCTGCTGTCGAAGAACTTAAAATTTTGGCAGCCGAAATTCCTCGGTTTGTACAATGGGCAGTGGAGGCGGTTGATGCCCATTGATGCTCTTGAAGGGCATATAGGCGTGGACGAATTAGCTGCGCAGCCTATTTTTCGTGACAGAAAAATGCTTGTAGTAGCTGAATTTAGATTACCAGGACTTGCTCCTTATTTGTCACAAGATCTTCAAGAGATGATTTATTGTAAGACTACCCCAATCATAGTCTTTATTATTGTTAATGCTAATTAATATAGCTTGCTTACGACGAAGTAAAATTGCACTTTTGAAGTACACTTTTACAAAGCCAGCAATTGTTGATCCAAATGATTCTGAACGCTACCCCAGAATTGTAAAGGAACCCGATACTGCTGAACAATACCTTATGGATGTAGAAAGCGAGGATGAAGATGAAGATGTGGAAATGAATCATCAAGGATTTGACATCTACAGCGACAGCGTAAATGTTGAAAATGATGATGATGATGATGATGATGATGATCATATGAGTAATTAATTGGAGATTTTAAGTTATTGTCTAGCCTGTTGGCTTCGGTTCTTAGACAGAAATCGCCAGTGTATTATATTAATAAAACCGCATTCTCTTGCATCAAAAATATGAAATCAATTAATTAGTTATTTTGGAATCATAACTATTTCCTTGAGGTCCCCGAAATTTCTAAATTGTAAAATACCTGACAGTATACATAGCGTAGTTGTTGGAACGAAGTGATCATATATATGATTTACAGTCTACACATTCAAGCAGATGAGTGCATTAGGTTACTATACATGTGTTGATTATAATCTACACAAGAAGGCAAATATGTTTATTAGATTAAAAGCTAGCAAACTTCATACGCGTTGCTTTTGATCTGCATGTTTAATCAAATCGTGTTTATTAGATTAACTGCGCGCTCTTCCCTAATTTCTGTCATCAGCAAGCTACTAATTTTTAAGTTTTTGTATTTGTATGTCATACATAAACAATAAAACATTATAATAAGACTTTGTTTTTTCTAATTCATTTCGTGAAAGCGACTCCAATTTGAAATTCATGGCTGCTTTGAGGCCACCTTATTGAGTCCCTCGTCAAAAACCCCAAACCTTATGGGTGCAATGATTCCATGCGCGTTGCAGTCTGCGAGTTGAGGTTACTAAGGCTTTTAGACTACTCTGCATAGATAATCGCATTGCTATTTTAGGTGGGGAGGGGAGAGGGGGGGGGGGGGGGGGGGTTGGGTGCATGGCGTGGCTGTTTTTTTTTTATTTGACTTCATCATTTATTACTAAGCCTAACGATAATTGGAAACCAAGCAAGCCCGATAAAAACCCATAATATTATAAGAAATAAAGTGCTTAATTGGAAAATAAGAAGGATAGGAAAACAGAGTTAAGGAAACACGCATCCAGATTAACCTGTGAAGGGTAAAACGCAGCAAACCCTTAGCTACTAAGTAAAAAAATACAGTATACTTATTTGCAGGACTAGTGAATATAAAAATAAAACCATTATATTTTTACCCACTAACTTAAAACGAAACGATTAATTATGTAAATGAGTATCCAAAATTCACGAACGAAAACTACTTGCTTAATGTCGCTCGGTCGTTGTAGTTGTACTGAGCCGCATATGGTGCGGCTTACAACTACTCCATCGATTTAAAAATAAAAAATAAGACTCGAGACAACCAAAAAAAATTGGTAAAATTAATTGCAGCACCTACGATTCCAGCGTGGTCTCCCACCGCAGTTAGACGGTGCTTATCGGACGGTTAACGTCACTTTACGATTCTTGGCATGGCCGCAACTAGTTGCTAACTTGTTTTTGACCGCTGATACCTCTGGAAACGTCTGAATTTCAAATTCCGAGCCATGACGTGAAGAAGGTATTCATGTGAAACTGTGTCGTAGGCCTTGAAAAAATCAACCATGGCCAGATGGTAGTGTTTTCCCTTAAGTCGAGACGAGTCCATGATTGCTTGTTCGGATGTTCGCTATAGAATCTCCGATCCACCTTCCCGGGACGAAGCCGGTCTGATCAAGGTGAACTAGCTCAACTATGTGATGCCGGAGATCTTTTAATACAACTCCGCTAGATGACAGCAACTCAGCAAACACATATTTTTTTATTGTTAATCGTTTTGTACAACAACAAAAAATTAAAAAAAAACACTCCACACGGGACTCGAACCCGCAATCTTCCGCTATACACTCTTTCCAAGTAGTTATAGTACAAAGTAGGAGGCGGACGCCTTACCATTAGGCCAATAGAGCTTAATATAACAAATATAAATTTTAATAATATATGATTTGCAAAATTAAATGACTAATAACTGACAAAGCAAATTTACCACGCGCTTGACACAACCTGAAAAGTCAAACTACTAGGCATCACCCTCGATACTCGCCTCACATTCCGGGCGCACATTAACAACCGCATAGCTCTACGAGAGCTGCAGTGAATCTGCTCAGCCATCTCGAAGGATTACAGCATGGGGTTACAGGTTGCGCACTACGAAATCTTTACCTGGGCTGTGCGCGACCCATCTATGAATACGGCCTCAACATTTGGCATCATCACCTTGCACAGGACCAAATACAGAAACTACAGGTCACCCAGAACAGGGCTATCAGGCGAGCTTTAGGTGCATTCAAGACCACACTTATTGACGCCATTCATGCGGAAATAGGGATCATGCCGGTCGCTCAGCGGCTTGCATTGACAGTAGCGCATCAGACTATCCGACAATACCACAGGACGAGTGCACAGAATCCTGTACGCCAAATTGCTCGAGTCGTCCATACAGCATCGGGAGCTGGTGTTGAACCTTCCATCTCAATACGTACAGCAACGATGACCCACAACAATGTCCAGCTACAAAAGATGCTGACCAGCGACATTGACTTTGCCCAACCACCTCCCATGTACCACTCTCCATGGGGAACGGAAACTGACATACCTGATCAAACTGCGCAACTGCGTTTAGAAACATACTTGTGGTCAATGCGTGCCTGGCAGATTCAGTTTGATACTGCCTCTACGGGTGCCCGCTATCGCGACATGAACCCAGACCTTAAGGTGCAAACCAAGGTTGGGCAGCTCCCAGTCTGCACATTTCTCCGAGATCACCGTGCTATACTCAGTCGGTTAGTCCAGCTACGCACTGGGCATGGCCACTATGGTGCCCACTACCAAAGATTTGGCCTTACAAGTCGCCCATTAGAATGCACGTGTGGAGCGGTTGACACCGTAACACACATGCTCTTACAATGTTCCCAGACGACCCACCAACGCCACATACTCGGCGATCGGCTCGAGGAATCCTACTTGCTAGGCACTCCTGCGGGCATGGAGAAGGTGCAGGCCTTTCTCTTAGCCTTGTGATCATGAGCAGCAAATAGCAGGTCATTGGACATCTCTCTAGTCAAGTTCACTTCTCTTCTAGGGGTGATGATGCCTTGCACTATGTACAGGAAATCCGGAGGATGTTCGGGATGGATTTTGTTTTAATTGCTTACTGGAATTTGTACTGAAAAGGTACAATCTCAGATATGGCCACGGATACAATATCCACGGATAGAACATCCGCGGCTATTTGGCGGATAACGGATATATTCGCATATCCGTGGATACTGGCAAGTAAGGAAGTTAGCCAAGCAGGCTCCAAAAGTCCACAATCAGGAATAGTCAATGCAATTGATTTAACAACTTGAACTGGTCCCAAATTGTAACTGGCGCTTACTTAACGCGTCGGATTTCAGTTAAGGCGGTGTAACTTTGATTGGCGACGCATCCCCTTGACGCGGCCCCTTGACGCGTCAATGAGCACTTTCTCTCTCCTTAATTTATTTTACCAACGCCCTTATCTCTATCCTGCCTTAGCCATGGCTGCCTGAGATTATCTTGCAATTCCAGCCGCTGAAGTGTCTGTCGAACGTCTATTTATTAGTGGCAGAGATCTCATTGGAGTTAGACGCTACAACTTAAATGGTGATACCATGAGAAAGTTGGTCCTGCTTGGTGAGAGTTTTAAGGGGCCAAAATGATCTAGAGTATATTCCGGTAGTGGTGATTGTCACGTTTTGTTATATATATATTTGTTACACTTCATTATACTTTCTTGTTAATGTTAATGTTAATGTTAATGTTAATGTTATTGATATGTGTTATTGTTACGACTTACAAATACTTGTATTGTTTTTAATGGATGTTAAATATTATACTAGAAAAAGTACTTTCAACCTTGGAATACTATGATATCCGTCTTTATCCGCGGATATCTATCCGTGGACATCTCTAACCATCTGTTTGTTTGAAGATGTTTTACATGTTGTTTCTACAGTATATTGTAAAGTATATAGACCTGACGTTGGCGTATGTGCCTACATCGAGCTTTAGGCTCCGTCAAGGGTCGGGGAAAAATGGATTCTAATTTAATTGCTTACTGGTATTCTGAAAAGGTACCATTTGTTTCGTTGTTTGTTTTAAAATGCTTTGCACTATTATTGTATTGCACGTTGTTGTTTTTACAGTTAGTTTGTGAAGTATAGATCTGACGTTGGCTACATGGCTACATGGCTACATCGAGCCTCAGACTCCATCAGTAAAAATTAATCAATCAATCAGTTATTTTCTATAGTATGAATTGTTCTTGAGAAGATCAGTGTTGAGACTAAGCAGCCAACTCCACTATTCGCAAGTGCGTCCGTGTTCTGCTCATCATGAACGGAAAGAAGGTCTTTCGTGCCAAATGATTGTTGCTTATACTTTGTTGCTGTAAACGACGAGGTTCTACTTGCTAGTTTCGGTAGAAAGGGCAAAGCTAAGAGTAATATTTCCGGTGTCAGATTCAAGGTCGTCAAGGTCTCTGGTGTTTTTCTTTTAGAAGCGCCGCTCATAATTTTTGCGACTCATGGTTCCTTTTTATTTCTTTTATGTAGCAACATAATTTGGTGTATGAATAAACAGTACGTTGTAAAGTTATTCAAATTATATATCTATTTATCTATTTATCGTCTATAGAAATTATATATCCACTTAGTAGGGTTGGCTCTATCTATATTTTGGTCAGAACTTCGCGGTTAGCTACAACGCGATTGCGAATTTATGTTCCAACTATATTTCCTGCTTTTGCACCAATAGCTTACATTTTATTATCACTTGACGCTTCACATGTCCATAAAACAAAGTATGTCATCTATTAGATTGGAATCTAAATGGTATTTGTTAATGAATATTTTCTAGAACTCTCTGCAGAACCACTTTCTGATGGAGAGCCTGTTTCCCGATTTTCAGCGGACACTCACATTACTGATGCTGCATTCGACATCACAAAGACCTATTTGAAGTTTTTAGAAGATGATCCTGAAATGACTATGCCTGTAGCAGCTATTGAATCGTTGGTGGTTCTTTTGAGTAAAACAGATCGTTCGTATTAATATTTAATATTTTTACTCGGTTGTTTAACTAAAACTTACTTGTGCAGCATCTACGGCTTCAGAGTTAATGGATATTCTTGCGAAATCAGTACTTGAGCTAAAAACTAACGTTACGAATTCAATTTCGTTGTCTGCTGGGTGTGATATGTTTCAGAGATTTGTACTGAGAAATATTCAAGATTACGGTGTATGTTGACGATCTCAGAGGTTTAATTTTTGCTTGCTTTTAACAACCGTTTAGGACTGGGAGGCTTGTCGTAAGCACTTGATTTTGAATGGAGGTTTATTTTTGGAACGAGCAAAAGCATCAAGGTTTAGGATTGCTGAGCTTGGACTACCATTTATTCAAGACGACGATGTAAGTAAAAAATTAATATTTTTTTTATCACTAACGTATGAGCAGACAATCTTAATTCACTCATATTCGCGAGCTGTTACAGAACTTCTTTTACTCGCCGCTAGAAGGCATATTCGATTCCGAGTTTTTGTTACAGAATCACGACCTACAAGCGAGGGTTATTCTAGTGCTAAAATATTGAGAGAAAATGGAATCCCAGTGCGAGTTTTAGTTGACAGCGCAGTTGGTTGGGTAATACAAAAAGTTGACAAAGTATTTGTTGGCGCTGAAGGTGTTGCCGAAAGTGGAGGTATTATTAATAGAGTAAGCTTTTATCGTGGAAAAAATTTATTTTTCTCCCTATATGTAGCTGTACTGACTCAAAGGTAGATTGGTACGTATCAAATTGCAGTTTTGGCAAAAGACTCCAACAAACCTCTATATGTTGTTGTTGAGTCTCACAAGTTTGTCCGCCTATATCCGCTCTCTCCTTTTGACCTTCCCAACGAAAATTCCGCCGCCAATGAGTTTTCCACTGAACAGAGTGAGGATGATCTTAATGCTAGTGCTCTTCTCGATTTTACAAGCGATAATCTTATTACGGCTCTTATTACCGATATTGGTGTCTTAACTTCGTCCGGTGTCAGTGAGGAGCTGATAAAAATGTGGTACGATTAGTCAGAACTTGGGATTTTAACTATGCGAACATTATTCGTAATTTGTATATAGCATGATAATACAGCATTTAATGCAGTCGTTTCAAATCATCCACTATGGCTGTTATTTCAGCAATCGATTTTTGTAAATTTAATAATTCTGGTCTTCCACCTTCGACAGCTAATATCCGTTCGTCTTCTGATAATTCCAAAAATAATTCGATAAGATCACCATCGACAAATCTTAACGGCTCCTTTAGTCTTCGCCTTTGGTTTGCAAAAGCACGGTAGCGAAGCGGATTTAAGTTACCCCCAGATTTCACTAGGGCAGCCAAATTTCCCTGAAGGCTGATTAAAGTATCGATTAAATGAGGTTTGATACTTCCATAAAGATAAATCCCACCATCTCTAGTAGCATAATAAGCTTCTGGTATAACTGGTCGCTCGACAGAGCCAAAATCATCTGAAGGATTAAGTCTTCGAATTGCATTCACAACTTCGCCAACTCTAAAACTTGCAATAGCATCCAAAACAGGATCTTGTGATTCATCTACTCTATAAAACCCAAATGAACTAGAAGTGGAAATATTGTCTGGAGACATACTCATCGAAGTCGCATCTTCCTTCCTAAACACAACTAAGTTACCTTCAGCTTCCGCCCCTAACATAACTTTCTCATTAAGTAATTCAACATCTGTCATCCACATCGGTTCATAATATCTAGAAATTTCATGCAAAACATATTCCTTTATTCCATCATTATTAAAATTCTGTCGCAGTTGTAAAAGAACGACACTTTTTGTTAAATCTCCAACCAAAACATAATTCTTATATGTAGAAAGTGTAATAGCCATGGTCGGCATTCTGAAGCCAAACTTGTGGTTCAATTGTAAAATCCCTGTTGCTCCGTTTGTGGTAATAACTGACGCACGAACCTTATTGCTTATTAGTTTCCAAACAGAATTTCAAAAATGTCACAAACTCACAATAGAATTTACGGCACTTATAAGTACATCGTCGATCACTTTGACAGCAAATACTCCTCCATGCACTTCTGTGCTCAAAATTAAAGAAAGTTTCTTGTCTGCTGTTAAACCAAATATCAAATATCTTCCTTTCATATATTCTTCTCTCTCTGCTGAAACATAACCTGTGCCGACAATGATGTATTCTTCGTTGTCAAAATGACCACTAGTAATACTTTCCGGCATCTCATTTTCGTCTAGTTCAAACTCCGAAGTGACTTCAAGTCGAACACTGTCAATCAGTTTGACAAAGCACTTAATAATTTCGTCGCCACTGTACATATCCAGTTCTGTATGTACTGTAATTACCCCAATCACTGATGCTGAAGATGAAAGGGTTGTCAATCTTCGTGCTGTCTGGCCTAATTCTAAAGCTTGCACATGTGTACTCATCAATTGGTCTATAGTACCAAACGAAATCTTTCCATCGCCAGCAACGATTAGTTCTTCGTTTCCGGAAGAACTATTAGACAAATTCTTTAATAAAGATAACGCAGATACCGCGTGAATATTAACATTTGAAAGCGTAATCTTCGCTGCATGACCGTGTATCATAGTTGAGTGACTCGAAGTTGAAAAAATCGCATTTCCTATTGAGTAAAGAGAAATCGGTTGAGTCCCTAAAACTGTTGATTTTGGCTCTAAAAGCTCTCCGTCTAGACTAATATTAGGGCCTATTTTGTAGTTATGTAATATTCCATCTGCTGTTCCAACAAACAAAATTGGAAGATCTATTGAGTCAAGTCTTGCAATTTGAATAGACCGCGGGGTGCCTCCTGTGAGCTGAGGAGTCTCCGCAATTTTCACCAAACCATTCTCCAAGTTGAAAAGCAAAGCCTTGTCCAATTTCCACAAACCAACTGCGACATAGTTTTCAGTGGCTGTTAAAGTAGAAATTTCATTTAAAACGTCCAATGCCTCAATTTCTGTAAAACTATCCCAGTCTACTTTGCTGAGCTTGGTTTGAGAATGTGCTATAATTACCGAGGAAGAAGTGAACGATGCATGTGATATTGATTTAGCTGCAAATGTATGCAACAACTTGTTTGAAATTACATCCCAGAACTTGACACTGTTCTTTCCTACATGAGCTATAACCTCTGGATTAGACTGAGAAATACCAAAAGCGATTGTTGGTTCATCTGCAGTTATTCCGCACCACGATGGAAATTCTTTGATTGTATTTTCATTAACATCTCGCCATAAGACAATAGTTCTTTCAACAAAAGAAACTACAAAAATATTAGAGCCATAAGTCCAGAGACCCGTTACTCCACCAACATGATCTATGCTCATTGTAACGTTAAAGCCGACTCCAGATCTAACAAGCCTTAAAGAACCAGACCTGAAGGCACCCGAGCAAGCTAATACATCAGTTGCATTCTCCCTTGAGATAAGTTGAAAATCTGTAATTGGAGCTAAATTTGGTATGGTCTGCACTGTGCGGACATGTGGTTCTTCTGGCGTAAGAACAAATAAAACCGAAGGAGAGAAGTGTGAAGTAATAAAAAAATATCCATCCCCTAAATATGTTATAGTAGTGGCTATAGATAACTCTCCAATTTGTTTCAATTCCCAATCTTGTGCATAACTTTTACCCTCGTCATTTCCAATTATTAATTGCAAAATATACAACTTTCCAAAATCGTCAGCAAGAAGGAAACGAGTGTCATCTATTTTTTCCCAAGCACAAAAACTAATTGGACCCTCAATTGGCAACTTTGGAGGTTTTTCGTTTTTTTGGGGAACCGGAAAATATATCAAAAGTTGCTCGCAAAGCAAAAAAAAACCACCTGAAAACGTTAATGGAATAGATTGCGGTAATTTATTGATACTAACCAATAAAGTTTGGTAAAGGCATTAACAACGAAGCACCTTGATCAACGTTCCTTAACCCTGAATCTGTTATTTGGTGTAGTCGTTGATCGGTCACATTGATTTCATACAATCTGACATGTTTAGCATATTTACCATCTCGATATAAAACCACAATCGTCGGAACTTCTGTTCCTTCAAGAAAAATAATGGAAACAATTAGCAGAACATCTATCTGAAGTTTAATTGGAGAACCTAATGCTTCACTCGCACTAAGAATTGGCTTTCGCGTCTTTTTATGCACTGTTTCGACGAGTGGAATATATGTAAGGCTACCCTTGTTTAAATTTAGTAGTATGCCTCTAAACTTTGGGTCCATTATTGCAAAATGCGATATATCAGTATCTGGTAAAAACTGATCTCCAAGATCACTCAAAACTTGCTTTGTTTCTAGCTTGCCATTCTCATAGCAAAGAGTAAAACAAGTCGAGTCATCTGTTAACACAAAAAGCCAGGAAGTAGCACTTTTCTCTGGTTTGAATGATAAAACTGATTCTATGGTACCATACACGGGTAACGAATATTGAAGAGTCAATCCATTTGACCCAATCGAGTATACTTCAATCGCTGATGGCCTTGCAAGAACTAATGAAAGTACATCACGCCACAAAATATCGGTGCAAATAGCATGTCTCACTGAAGTTGGCTTGTGTACTGCTACTGAATATGACATTTAAATTAAGAGGTTGATCTTGCACTTACTAAATAGTGATGTGACCCAAATGATGATGATGATACGGTCAAGGGACGCGATATCGTAACAATTAAGCGTTTAATATATTTTACCCGGTGTAGCACGTTCTAATACAAAACCACAACATGGTTTTTTTAATAGTTCAGTATTTTATTACACGTTATTACAATATAATTACTGGCAGATTTCTGATGTAAAAATAAATTATATTTCATATTTAGATACCAGCTTTAGGTTGCGTCTAGGTTCCGTCTTTGCCAAAATAAATTTTAATTTTGACTGTTTACGTAATTTCCTTGTTCGTCCTTTACAAGAGAACCACTCTTGATACTTTCTTCGAAGATATCCTCCGGAACCCATCCTTTGGTTGAGTAAAAAGGTATCTGAGAAGCTTCTTTTTGCCATTGTTCTAAATCCTGATCGTTTTTAGCTATCTCTTCTTCAGTGTAATGAAGTAATGGGGACTTGTCAGACGTAAACTGCCATTCTTTCTGAGTTTTAATGAGAGAAGCAGTAACATCAAGCACTTCCTTTGGATGATATTGAAAATCAGCACTCGAAACTGCCCGATAAGATTCCGTCAGAATTTTAACGTTGGGCGAGTAAGCGCTGATCAAAGTAGGAAACGCTTGACTAAAAAGGAACTCATAGGTGTATTGCGACGCTGTAGCGGCAAGCATAAAGTCGACCTGTTGTTTCAATTCTAATGGTAGCTCCTCATATTGACTAATTTCTTCTTTTTTATAAACTTTGTATCCATCATATCTTACAAATTCGGGAGTGCCATGAAGGAAAAAGGGCTTGATAGACGATCCTTCAAAATCAAGTAAAAATGTATCTGCAATTTTAAAATCTTCATTCTCCGAATTTTCAATCTTTGCCAAAATATTGATAGGTGAAAGATCTGGATGAGATAATCGCGGCGACAAAAGATCAGAATCTTCCGGTACTTCTGGCACTAAGTTAGGAGCAAGAGTTTGGAACTTTTGAAACTCTTCAATCCAGTGGGCCAAATCAGTCGAAGCTCCATTATTATTCTCTGATTTAGAAAAAGTATTCTTCAGAGCAGTAACCTGAGCATTTGCATATGCCCTGAGATAGTCTTTCGGATCAGACCCTATAATTATTACCGTTAACAGAAAAATTGAAAATCAATATAACCATATATGCTATTCTTACATGGGCCACGGTCTATTGTATCAACCTCATCAATTCCGGGAAGCCAAAACGACTTTTCTACAGTAGGTCCAATTCTCCATCTGTCAATCAAAGAGGCATCCTCTTCATCTGAATATGGTAATCTACTCTGTAGTTCACCAGTAACATCATCTGTAAAGTACAAACTTCCAAATGCATTGAATCTTGTGGCAAGCAGCTTTTCGAGTTGATCGATAATAGATTTAATCACTAGAGCACGTTCTTTTACTGTTCCACCAATAGGATCCCATTTTCTCATCAAGTTGGTATATCCGCCGCTGGAAGTGTCGATTAATTCCAAGAGTACATATTCAGACTCAAGTGGATTATCAGCTGTCGGAGACCATGAAATCACTTCAGGTACTTGTAACTTCCATTTCTTCTTCGCAAAATCCATGGTTGCTACCTCAGATTGCATTCTAGCCTTGCGCGCCGCTGGACTGAGACCAAGTGGATACGGTATTCTCAACACATATTTGGTTTCGTCATTAAACTCTGCAAGATAAATATGATGATGTCTGCCCTCACTGATAGAAGCAATTGATGTCAAGTATAAATCATCTGTCTTTAGGTTCTTTGTGCGCCGAACAATTTCCGCAACTCCTTCTATCGAAAATGGTGTATATCGTCTAGCCTTTTCAAAATCATCATTTGTCGTCCATGAGCCCCACGTGTATTTGAAAAATTGCTCACGCTCTTGTGCGTTCTCGTTGTTGAGAGTCGTGTAAGTAACATCGGGCTCAGATTTAATACGACGAGCAGCTGATGTAGCGAATTGCCGACCAAGTCTTCGAAATGGTTTATTGAAATAAATACTTCTCAACATCTCGAATAAAATCAAAGCAAAATATGCAGATATAAGATTTAATGGATTTTTTATTCCTGTTCTCGGTTCGTGAATTAAATAAATGTCGGAATGTAGTAAAAAAAATATTCACCTCGCGTTCTCCCGGTCGGCGCATCGTTCGTTATATTCGTTGATTCGATATATAGTAGTAACGCAGTATATTTCACGTAGAGTAAACTCAATGATATTATACATCAAATATACTTAATTATTTATTATTTATAACCATAATACTATTCTAATAATTACACAATTTCTAGAAAAATAGGCTTTTTAAAGTCCAAAGCAAGTATATATACATGGTGTGTTAGTTTCCTTGAGTTCCATCTGACAGGAGATTTCTATACTCGTCTTTTGATGTCTTTGGAATTAAAATTTCCTTGCTTTTGCTTCGAAGCTTGTCTGCAACATCCCAAGCTTCCTCTGAATCAACATCATACCAATCATAATTTACAAATGATTCATCTTCTGCGCGTTTTTTTGAAGCTAAAGCTCCACTATATTTAGGTGCCGCATCGCCCGAAGCCTTAGCAGTCATCTGAGAAGCATTGTAAGTACTTTTTTCTCTTCAAAAATAAAAAAATTTCTAAATATGCTCACCTGCACTGCCCTAATTTCCTTTGGTTTAGAGTCCTGTTTGATTGATCGTGCAATATCTTTCTCGTTTTGTGCATCCCTGTCAACATATCCAAACGTAGGTCGTAATTGACTAGTCCCTTCGACTGGGCTTAAATGCAGCTCATCTATAATAATCAGCAAAAGTTTCAATATTCATACTGAGCAACACATACTATCTTTAAAAATTCCGATCATGTATCCATCAGCAGTAGCCAAAATTCCTCCAAGAGTCTGTCTATCTACTGCACCCCATTTATCGCCCTTTTCTTGATCATAAAACTGAGCAGTGTTCATTGGTACATCGATTTCAACTACTCCTGCATCGGGTTTTATTCGAAAATCCAGTATCCCTTCTCTCTCTGCATTTGTGTATGGTCTATTGCTCGGGCGGACTGGGTATTGAAAAATATGCAAACCTGATGCTAGGCTTGAAGAAACATATATTGGAAAATCCGCTATAATTGGATCTTCATCGTCTACCGGTGTGTTATCATATAATAAAGGTTTCTGAGTTTTTGGTGGTTCAATGTCGATTGGCGGTTCACTGTCGACTGGTGGTTCACTGTCGACTGGTGGTTCAAGCGTCTCTTCGAGTTTCACAAAAACATCTTTCATGTCAACATTGCTATTCTCCTCCTTAACAATAATTGGTTCATCTGTCGACATTTTCCTTTTAGCTTTTTTTCTTTTCTGTATTTAGATCGCAAATCCTAATGTTTTGCTTTGTTGAAAACAAGGTTGATCCTATGTACGGCACAAAATTTTAAAATATCTTACTGGATGATAGTTTAATTACAACTATCCATCCTTATTCTGCAATGTAATGATGTTTTTCTCTATATTGTGAAAACTTAAATACGAATAAAGAACTGTGAGCCGCACGAAAATTTTAGCAATTTGAGGAGGTTTCCAGAGAACTTATTATTGCCTTTAGATTTAGAATGAATATAACATACAAATAGCTTTTTGCACTCGTTATTCAGCAGCTATGGCAGATGATGGCTTGCTTTTAAATTTGTCAATCCCTACTGGCTTTCCCGTGCCTTTCCAGGAGATCAATCTAACAAAAGGGCGGTGGACAGATAAGCTTAAAGCTAAGAGAGCAATCCAACGGTCAAGCAAGCGACAGCTAAAGAGTGCTCAAAAGGGCAGCGAACAAAAGTTAGATTCAAAGCCTCCTAGAAGAAATAATAAAGGAACTGGAAGTAATGGAATTGTGTTTGAAAATTCTCGCCGGCTAATAGCATCGAAACCTGTCCTTGACGACTTAACGTTTAAGCAAGGAAACGAGGAAACAAAAAGCTCAGATGTTCATAATGTTAGGCCCAACAGAGATCATCAAAATCATACTGAAAAGCAATTTATTTCTTCGTTATTTAGCTCTAATCCCGTTTTCGAGACACAAATTGACAAACAAGAGAACAAGAATATATATGATCCTTCAAATGCGCCCCTTAATGAGACTTCGTTTACAGGCCTTGGTATAACTCCAGTGTTGGCAAAGCATGTTCAAGAAAAACTCGGATTTGAACACCCAACTGCAATTCAGAAAAAATCTATTCCGCCATTAGTATTGTCGCATGGTCAAGATTTGTTTATTCAGGCACAGACTGGTTCAGGAAAGACTCTTTCTTACGTACTTCCTATAGTGCACAAGCTGATGTCAAGTAAGGAAAAGCTTACCAGAGAAAGTGGTCTTTTTGCAATAATTATTGTTCCAACCCGTGAGCTAGCAAACCAGATTTACAATGTTTTGGAATCGATAGTCCAATGTTGTCATTATATAGTTCCAGGAATTGTTATTGGTGGAGAAAAAAAGAAGTCAGAAAAGGCCCGGCTGAGGAAGGGTGTAAACATTCTTGTTAGTACGCCTGGTAGGTTGGCAGATCATTTTGATAATACAGAAGTTCTGGACCTGTCTGCGGTTCGATGGGTGGTGCTTGACGAAGGTGACAGATTGATGGAGTTAGGCTTTGAAGAAACTATTACAAAAATCTTGACCAAAATTAAAGAAGGTTCTCGCATTCATTTAAATAAAATTGCCGGTCTTCCAGATTCCCGATCTACTGTTCTATGCTCTGCAACAATGAAAGAAGAGGTAGAAAATCTTGGAAACCAATCACTTTCTGATGCAGTTTACATCAATGCGGATAATGAAAGTCAACAAGTGAATACTAAAGGAAGTGATGCAGATAATTTTTCTGCTCCTGATCAGCTTCATCAAGAATATTTATTAGTGCCAATGAAGTTACGTATGATATCTTTAATTGGCTCATTAGTCGATATTATAAGAACGAATTCAATCGCGAAAATTATAGTTTTTTTGTCTTGCTCAGATTCAGTTAACTTTTATTTTGCTTTGCTTACTCGGATTGTTGAAGAAAGCATAGACATAGAGGATTCTAATGGTAATGCTGAAAAAACTTCACTTCCTTCATATGTTTTAAAAGAATACCTCAACAATGGATTACCTGTTGTTCACAAACTCCATGGATCATTGGCACAACTATTAAGAAAATCAACTTTGACTGCATTTACTCAGTCTACAAAATCCGCCTCGATTCTTCTTTGCACTGATGTTGCATCTCGTGGTCTTGATCTTCCTTCAATTTCCCATGTCATTGAATTTGACCCTCCGTTCGCTATTGAAGATCATCTTCATAGGGTTGGCCGAACTGCGCGTGCCGGTAACAAGGGTTGGGCAACGCTTTTTCTTTTACCAGGAAAGGAAGAAAAATATATTACCGACGTCGTGGCACCGTATCACAAATCACCTCCCATCAGACGGGAGTATTCTAGTATTCTAATTAATGCTTTTGGTGGAAAGTCTAATTGGCAGGATATTGCTACAAATGCTCAGTTAGATATTGAAAGATGGATATTACAGTCCGACATGAGTTTAACACTTGCAAAAACGGCTTATACTTCGCATGTGAGAGCATATACCACCCATCTGAGCAGTGAAAGGCAATATTTTTCAGTCAGAGATTTACATCTAGGACATCTTGCAAAAGCTTTTGGTCTACGTGAGACTCCAGCTGCACTTGCTAAAGCTAATGGAAATGGCGAAAGGACTGGTGAAGGTAAAAGAAAAGGAGCAAATGGGCCAGATTATGCAAAGAAAAAAATGTTGAAGATTGCCAATGTTCATGCAAATGTTGGGGCTGATGAATTTAATTTGGGCTAGCCTTTGCGTACTTGTATTTTTAATCGTTCATGATCAAATTATAGGGGGGTTATATAGTTATTTGAAAATTTTTTGTAACAGAGTAACAAGAATTGATAAAAATTGGGGGCGGTTGCGAGAAGACGCGATTGCAATCGGAACATTAATACATAAATAGCAGCTACAAAAACGGCGACCAGGTCTACGACGAAGTTAATCCCACTTGGCCGGTAGTAATCTTAACCTTTTTCATCTACGTGATATATATGTATACTAGAGAATTAAACTGAATAATTTTTTATTATAGTCATAATAATTGAGTTGTGGCAAGCAATTAGCAGCTGTGGGTTCATTTCATAATAATGTATTCGGTTCAATATTAACGTAATGAGCTGCACCAGGTTTTCAGCGACCACCATGACGACAAATTCTAATGTTTCCAAGAGTCAAAGTATCTTACATAATTCATACATCCAAAAGGCATTTTATCTACCCATCAGTCCTGCTTCACTTCCGCAATTGCCTGTTTTAGATGTGGATCATGATGCTAAAGATGATGTCAATGGTCCAAACCACCGTTCACTATTAAGAGACAACAATGATTCCTCGCTTAAGCAAAAATTTGCGCCAAAAGAGAATTTGCTGTTAGAAGCAGATAAAGGATTATCTGATTTTTTGTGGACTTTTCAGGAAGAGCCTCATCGAACCAGAAGGTTACATATATTGAAGGCTCATCCAGAAGTCACCAAGCTATGTGGACATGAACCATTGACTAAGTACATTATAACTGCAGTGGTTTTATTGCAGTTCACAATTGCGTATTTACTACGGAACACATCTTTTTTTTCGCTCAAGTTTATCCTTACGGCATACATAATAGGAGCGACTGCAAATCAGAACGTTTTTCTCTGCATTCATGAGTTAAGTCACAATCTTGGATTTAAAAAACCACTTTACAATAGACTTTTTGCAATTTTCGCAAATCTTCCAATTGGAATTCCATATAGTGCAGGATTTAGAGTAAGTTTTTTTTTTCTTCTTGATAAAATGTAGTATTTCCCTACATGATCTAATTGGTTTAGCCATATCATCTTATTCATCACAAGCATCTTGGTGATACTTCGCTTGATACAGATATTCCGACCACTTTAGAAGCTTTAGTCCTTAGAAATATTGCTGGCAAAGCTTTTTTTGCTACTTTTCAAATTTTTTTTTATGCTATTAGACCAATGTGCGTCATGCGAGTGCCATTTACTTATGTCCACTTATTAAACATCATTGCTCAGGTTGTGGTTGATTACATTGTTCTCAAAAACTTTGGAGGAAACGCTCTTTCTTATTTTATTTTGAGTAGCTTTTTCGCTGGAAGTCTGCACCCATGTGCTGGCCACTTTATTGCAGAGCACTATGTTTTCAACGTCAAGCCTGGAGAGTTTGATCCGGCAATTCCGCCTCCCGAAACTTATAGTTATTACGGAATTCTTAATCTTTTCACGTATAATGTTGGTCTTCATAATGAACATCATGATTTGTAAGAGCCGAGATTAAATAAGTTTTTAGACTATTACTGACAATTATTAAAGCCCATTTATTCCATGGACCAGACTTCCTTTGCTTACTCAGATAGCTAGAGAGTATTACGAGCCTCTTCCCCGACACGAGAGCTGGGTTCGAGTATTATGGGATTTTGTTTTGGATGAGAATGTGTCACTATGGTCTCGAGTAAAAAGAGATGCTGCAGCAAGTAAAACGAACGAGGCCGTTTTGAAATCAATAAAATTAAAAGATACTGATAACGGAGATCAGGACGACGAAATTCACGCAAACATATTGAGGAAAGATAAGGACAAATAATAGAATATGAAATATATAGATAGAATGTGTAAAACTTTACATGAATAAACTAGTCGACAGGCGAACATCATCTCCAGATATCCACTGTTGTAATATCTATAAAATCGATAGCTTAAATTGGGAAAGTAGGGTATCATATTAATATATTTAAATAAATATTATGATAATAGAAGTTGATGTTGAAGTACACAAACAAGGGACTTTATGCAAGCTATTAAGAACAAACCAAATAATCTCATTAGCGTTATAATTTACACATTAAGCATTTTTTCTGCGTTTATCCCGTTAATTTTACTGTTTGTCTATCCAATCAAAAGATACAACCTAAACCAATCGCGCAGTCTGTATACTATCTCAAAAGAGAAAAATCATGGAAATAAATACTGCTGATGACAAACTGCTAAATGAAACCACACCAAAATGCTATGTTAAACGTTATAAAAGTCTCTAGTTGCAGAGGTAGATGACGTGTCATATGATGTTAGTCCTGGAAGGTTGTTGATATATGGCATAAGCCTACGACATATCAGTAAAAGTTCATATCAGGGCCATGTCAAAATCAAATATAAAATCAAATAAAAATCCTGTGGTATCTTTATGAACGACTTCACAAAAATCATGAAAAGTTATATAATATACGTAGAAAAATAAACGGTAAACAAGGAAGAAAGAAAAAACAAATAGAAAAAATAAAAATTTAAATTCCTAACCTGCTGAACTTTTCTTCATCAGTCTCAGCTTCCTCTAATGCATCTTGCTGAGATATTCGTCTTAAAACATCCCGTTTTGACGATTCTTGGAGTTCTCCAACTATCAATAGCTCGTCGAGTATATAATATGCCTTCTGAAAATTAAAAATAATATCCAATTCACAAACCTAAAAAAAATTGTAAATATTTTTCAAAATATGTTGCTCATGATCATACATTTCCATAATAGCGATCCATCTGTTCGACATATCGATGTATGATTTCAAGTGTGATCAACTCGTTATCTGTTGAATCTATACCAGCAATGAAAAACAACGAAGCATACCGACGATACACAACTTTACTATCTATGCGATATTAATAATTATACATTTTTAGCGTGCATTACTGTACCTTTATACTCCAAAAAGTTGCACATCTTAGTGCGCCGACCTAGAACTAAGGTCGAGACATCCTTGACGATCTTTGATTTCTCTTTAAGCGATAGTGTCAGAAACCACTTTGCCAGTCGGACCTTGCCCTGCCTTGATAGAAGAATAATATATTGAACAGCCATCTTATTCCAATCTATCAGATTAAGATACGTAGATGAGTTTAGTTAGCTATAGGCGAGTTTAGGCTGGTGAAGCATCACTGTTATGTAATCAATAGAGCCATGCCGGGTAAACATAAGGTATTATTGTTCAAGTACCATGTCAATATATTCAATAATAACGTTAACGACGAAATCGTGGAAATCACTATAGTTCAACACAATTACTCGATATGAAGATGATTACCAGTTACTATAGCGTTTGATCTATTAAAAGAATTTATTTTTATAATGTCTGCAAGGCGTACGCCATTTACGTCTACATACGGCAAACGCAGAACCACTTCAAAGCCCTTAATCGACTTTGCATCCCCTACAAAACGAAAGACACCTGATAGCAAAGAGCCAGTAACTCCTACTAGCATTTTGAAAACGAGACAGGCCAGTGAATTTATTATAGAGGATACTATTGTAGTTTCTCCTTCTTTCTCTTTGACTCGAAGGAAGAGGCAAAAAACATTAAGTCCTACGCGCCAACTTTCTAAATCAGATGATAATGATAATGATATATACAAAGAGAAGGAGAAACATTCTGAAGTCCATGATATAACCAACTCTGATTTTTTATCAGCACGAAATTCTCGCAAATCCAGAACTCTTTTTGTTTCTGATTTACAGCCACTGCCAACGAATCAGATCGATGAAAGCTCAAATGCTACTCCTACAAAACGATTACACCCGCCGCGTACTCCACAACGCCGACGATCATTTAGTCCTACCTTATCAACGCCACATAAGTGGCTTTCACCGCCGCCGTTAGAAGACATTGAATTCGTGGATCCGGAACCTGCGCCACGGACACCTTCAGAAAATGAGTCGAAAATGAACAGTACCCGCTCTCCTCGCCTCTCAATTCGACAGTCTGAGCTGTGGAAGAAGCTTGCCGAGACTACAACACCAAATAATGAAAATGCTGAAAGACCGCTAAAACTTAGAGACCAGCTGACGTCGCGCAGTAAAGAGAAGCAAAAGTCCGCAGTTAGCATATCGAGGCAACATAACATATATATTCCTGATAAGCATAGTCAGGCACAAGAAATAGAAACTCCATCAATTAGTAATATAAGTTCTTCAACTACCCCCTATACTGCATCGATAGTCAGAAGCAGGAAGTTGACCTATGGAAGTCAACGCAGTTTTATGGAAGACTCACCTAGTAACTCGTTAGATCTCGTTGTTCCTTCATCAAATTCGACGAAAATAACAGTTAAAGATTCATATGAACTAGAAAGTGATGACGACAATAACGGGTTGGCAGTTAAATCAATACATGAGCTAAGAGCATCGGGAATAAATGCAAAATTTCTAGATGATATGGATTATTTACTTGAAGAATTAAATGATGATGCCTTGTTGTCGTCTAGAAGGTCCGCGTATCTTGAACTAGCCATAAAGATGACTGATAAATCATTTTTGATGCAATTCAAATCCGGAGATTTTGCCGATAGAGTGCTCAACAGACTTGAGACAGAAACAGATCAGGTAATGTCATATACTCCTATGTAAATAAAACTATTATCCTGACAATTTACAGGTTTCAACTTTTGCACTTGGTTATATTATATTTTGCTTTTTGAGTGATGATGGAGTTGCCATCTTATTACTGATTGGCCGTCCAGTGCTTGCTTTTGTTAACTCTTTACTCCTGGATGGTAGCGATATCAATTCAGTAGTAAGTTCTCGAGAATGTGGTTTAAGCAAGATATCAAGATCATTAGTAAATGATTTATGTTCCAAAATTTTAGAAACGATGCCAAATTCTGTAGGTTTGGTATCGAGAAGGATTATTGGTCTGGCTAGCTTGGAACAAGTATCCCGTAAACTAACCGAAGGACAGAATGTGTCTCTTGAGAGAATAAGAATAGATGAAATATGGAAAGCGTCTTTTATCACACTGAAGAAATTAATCTTGGAAAATGATCCGAATCTCCTTACAAAGAAGTCCACCGAAATTGCTGACACAGCGTGCTATGAACTGCATTTAGTCGTATCCATATTGGAAAATATTTCTGAGATTATGCTTTTTAATTCGGATGAAGATGTTAAAAATGAGTTAGAAATTTTTAACACACTGCGAGACCTGTTATTGTTAATTCCCAGAATTCACATTCAATCATCAGAAGAAAGAATATTAGATTTTCTTCGGTTTGCAATTATAATTACAAATTCTAGTAATATTGCTTGCGATATTGTGGCCACAGAGGCAATTACTTCGATTTTGTTGAGTTTTATTGATCAAACTGTAGGCGTAAAGCCTGATTCCGGCGACGAGCTTTATGATAATATTGCACTGTTTTCATTAGGATTACTAGTTAACTTCAGTGATGGTTACACCTCACGGACGGTTTTGGCAAACCGCCTTCATCATTTAAAACGGTTAATTACCGAAAAATCATTAACAGATGACATAAAAGGATATATAGCATTGATACTTGGAAGTCTGCTAATAAAAGATTCATCAGTCCGGTCTGCTATAGATGAGGATATGACGGCGAGAATTAAAAGTGAATTAGAAAGTTTGAAAGAGCAGACATTGCGGTTACAGCAAGAATTTGGCATAAATAGATCTCGAGGATTAACTATGAGGATTTCTACTGTGTTGCAGGAGTTACATCTTCATTAATTTAAATTAAGATCAGCAAACAATTAGTAATTATGCTATGATCTAAATATTTTTGTAATTCTATCTTCATTTATTTCGAGGACCAGGCAAGTAATCAAGACAAAAATAAATTTAGTGTGATATCATAACTTCAATATACAGTTATGATGTTGGGTTACAGTTGGCCAACCTGTTATTAAACGACAGGAATCACAGGCGCTTACGAAAATCAGATAAACAGACGGCTGACCTTTATAACATATACTCCACTTGCCTTGACTAATTCGCTTTTGACTTGATCTAGTTGATATTAGTACGCAAATTATCCGTATGATAAAAGAACGTTTCTTAATTAGCTTTAAAATTTTGACATATAGTGCCACTATCAGATACCAAACAAGATATTTCATATTACCCATTATCTGTTAGTTAATGTGCTTTTGCTACAGCATGAGTTGGCCTGCATTAGACAAAAAAAATAGAGCAATCAAATAGCTTTTAGTAAATTTAAACATCAAACATCATAAATAAACACAAACTCATTCTTGTACATAATTAAAGTCAAAAAGATAATATAAAAACTTACGCAGCTTTCAATATAATACTTACTTGGTCGCTCCAAAACTTAAAAACTGAAGAGACTCTAAAGAAAGTAAATACACAAATATTAAACAGTAAATTTAGCATTAAAAAAACAAAGAAAAAATCAATTAAAGACCAGGTGGGGGTGGAACTCCGTTGTATTCGCCTTGAGGTGGCTGTGCTGCTGCATTCGAAGAAGATGCCGAAGACTGAGGGTAATCATCAGTATTTGGCTGTTCTAGCTGCCCTGAAGGTCCTGTCTGTTGAAGCTGAGCAGGAGGTGAGATTTCTGATGGTAGACCTAGTAGACCTGGTTGACCTGGTTGACCTGGTTGACCTGGTTGACCTGGTTGACCTGGTTGTGTTGCTTGTGATGCTTGTGCCTGAAGTTGGGAGACATCATACCCTTGTTGTTGTAATTGAGCGTAGTATTGCGCATAGTATTGTTGATAGTATTTGACATAACCCTCATATCCACCGTAAGCAGCATATGGATCTTGCCCTGCAGCAACGGCAGCATAATATGCAGTATAATCAGGTTGATTAGATTGTGCCGATGGCGACCCTGAATTAGGAGAAGCAGATGTTTCAGGTGACGCCTGGTGATTACCACCAGCACGGTTAAAACCACCGTAGCCTCCTCTATTGTCATCGCGACGGTTGCCTCTGTCACCCCGGTCGCCCCCTCGAATACTATTGTTAAATCGAGGTCGAGGATTAGCTTTGAATTCATTATATTCATCAGTTATCGCCTTGACCAAGTCCTTGGCAAGATCAGTCGCACGAGCAACGCTTTCCGCATCCGGACCCCTAAAGAAAAATAATAACATTAACAAACCGATCCCTTAAAGTGACACGAATATAGACTCACATGACATGTAAAAACGTTGGCTCATCTGACTCTCTGCCGGTAGACTGCTCAATAAATTGGGATCCTCTTCCTTTGATCTGAACTCTGCACCCTGTTTCGGTCTGAATATGTTTGACATTTTGACCCTGAGGGCCAACAATTTTGCTTCTGACATTAAATCCGGGTGTGTATTCCAGTCCAACCGGCACCCGATCATCAACCCATCTGGGGCGACGGTACGGAGCCTGCACAAATCGTCCGTCGTTATTTCGACCATCATTGTTTCGTCCATCGTTATTACGTTGTTCATCCCCATGGCTAGTATTTTCGTCTCTCCGTCTTGGCTGAGGCGCATTATCCTGCTCCATAATATCTTTAATTTTTTGAATTGCCTTATCTAGGGCGTCCTGCGACAAAGCCGTAATGTGAAGAAAAAGCGGCGGCTCTTCCGGAGTGGCCTGTGACGGATCTGGATAGTATCTTCCCCGAGTTGTGACGTCAGCGCCAGTCTCTGTTTTGATCAATGCCTGCGTCTGGCCTTTCGTAAGAGTGTATCTGTTTCTGAGGTGGTTTATGGAAATATCATAAGTAAAATCTGAATCATCAGATGACTGTTTGGCATTTTCCGTCGCCGTTGGGTGGTTCACTGAGTCTGACGATGACGGGGCTGAAGGAGCAGCAGAGAACTTGTTTTGAAGTTGAGAGTTGATGCGATCGGCAATTGCAGCTAGGTCTGTTAGCACACGCAAACAAACAAAACATTAATAGCACAAAAAATATAGCATCAAGCATACCCGCGGCAGCAATTCGATCACGAGAGGACTGCGAGTCAGCGTGCCTGTCGACCGGCGACCGAGAACGATCACGTTCCCGATATTCGCGCCGATGATCACGATGCTCTCGCTGGTGGTGGCGGTGCTGGTCAGCGTCGTATCTATCGTATTCCCTAGTTCTCTTGTCGTCCGAGTCCATTGGATATGGTAAATGTGATGCTTCTGATGATGGTGACGCTTAAGGTGGTGCGTGGGAATATTTTCACTTGACCGCCAAATCAGTAGGGCTAGCTACTTAGGGTATTTTCAAAAACCTTGCAACCAGAACCTCAAACCATGCCCGGTTCTGCCACGCCGGTTGGTTGCGCATAAACCTACATACAGTTTCTCAATTGAGGCTGTAACTTTCCAAATTGGTGTGGCCGCAATTGCCGACGAAATATCTCCAAACAACCAGGGCGGAACACGCAATTGGTGCGGACAAGCAAGCAAAAAAACCCAATACATATATAGTTACCTTCCCCAATTTCTTTACAATTTCCTTCACGTTCCCTCCAAAGTTTTATCCTTGATTTGATTACAATGGCCGCCGATACTCCTGTTCTGCCATACTCTGATATTGCCAAGAAGCCTAATGATCTCTTGAGCAGAGACTTCTTCCACGCTGCCCCAGCTTCGGTGGAGGTTAAGACCAAGGCTGACAATGGTGTTGTAAGTCCAATTTGCTCAATTCGTTCTGTTATTCATTCATTGGCTTTTATTTTGTTTCAATTGGTTTAATGTTTTCATCAATTGTATTGGGTGGATACTATCTAATTGCTCTACGGCAAAATGAGATTCTAAATCTCGGGTCAGCGGTCTCCGCGTTGCATCAACATCATGTCTATTTCATTAATCCATATTTTGGTTATCAAAATTTTTAGACGACATTTCTAATTGTTTTTGGTTTAGACCTTTAATGTCAAGGGAAAGTCGAGCCCTAAGGACAACTCGGTTTCTGGAAGCTTCGATGTCAGGTACTCGGACCCCAAGTCCAACATCGCCTTGACCCAGTCTTGGTCCACCGCGAACGTTGTTGATGTTAAGGTCGAGCTTCCTGAGTTCATTCCCAAACTCAAGACTGATGTTAAGACCAGCTTTGTTCCCACCAGCGGCACTACTGGCTTCAAGGTTGACTTGAGATACAGACAGCCATTGTTCACCACTTTCGTCTTTGCCGACATTGTGAACAGGTTTAACTTCATTTCTAATTTTTCATTTGGAAAGGCTGGTACTGTTGCTGGTGGCCAGGTTGCTTATGATGTTAAGCAGGGCCGTGTCACCAACTACGCTGCTGCCATTGGCTACAATGCCCCTGCCTACAGTATCGCCTTGACTGCAGCCGAGAAGCTCACGGCTGTCTCTGCTGCCTACTACCACAAGGCTACTCCTTCAGTCGAGGTCGGTGGCAAGGCTACTTGGGACTGGACTTCCACCCAACAGGTCAACTTCGAATTTGCTACTAAGTACACTATTGACACTGCCAGCTCTGCCAAAGCTAAAGTTAACAATGCTGGTGTTGTTGCTCTTTCTTACCTTTTGGCTCTTCACAAAGGAGTTAAGGTTGGTCTTGGTATCTCCGTTGATACTCAGAGACTTAACGAGCCTGCCCACAAGGCCGGTGTTCAGTTCACCTTCGAAAACTAAAATCTTGTAATATTTTTTTAGATTTTTGGTCATACATTTCAATGAAATATAATTACTATTATTTTAATTGGCATTATAAATTTGTAGAATTTTGTGCACAATATGGTGCTATAGCTAGATTCGCGATTGCCGTAAATACATTCTGAGCCCGTCTAAAAATCACGAAGTACATCATCTCCTCGATATGCAAATGAAATGCAAATTATCAGTATCACATGAACGCTTAAATCATATTTTTTTTATTAGGATAAAACAAATATCTAAATTTGAGCATGCATGGTCCATTTCGGGTCAGTCTGTCACTACTATCCAACACGCATTACGATGCGCTTGCCTTACCGTTGAGTGCCACTGCTGCTCAGATCAAGACAAAATTTTACGCATTGTCGAAGAAATTTCATCCAGATCGAACGCTCTTACTGCCTCCTCAGGAACGTACTCATGCAAGACGGAAGTTTGAAGCCATATCACAAGCGTACGCTGTTTTAGGGAACACAGAAAGCAAAAAGAAATACGATCTAACTCTCAGAGATAATAGTACCATCTCTGAACAGTCTACTTATTACAGACAACCAGGTGAAAAAAGAAAAGGATTTAGTGGGCTTAATAGAACTAGAGAGCGAATGGGCTCAGAATACAACAAGAAAACTCATAGGAGTGGTGCATCTCATCCTATTAATCCGTTTAATGTTGGTTTAGGAGGAGGATATGCTACAGGACTTAATGACGATGTGCCTCATTTTGTAAGCGATATTGGTTGTTTTTGTCGCAATCTACATTAACTAAAATATGACAGGACTTTCAAAAACACGTCAAGCAACAACAAGCATACGAGCTCTTTCGAAACGAACGAAATAGGGCCAAAGAGGAAAAACGAAGCGCAAACTTTTCAAAATCTAGTTTTGAGTTTGAATTTGAACGCATTCAGAGAGAACGTGAGTTACGATTAGAAAATTTACGAAAGAGGGAAGAAGAAGAAAAAATCCGACGGCAAGCAGATCAAACTCCATCCCCTAGGCCAAATACAACAACTAACGAGCAACCTCGACCGAATTTTACCCCCAGTACAACGAGGTTTACAAGTTTTGCAAGATTTAAGAAAGGCAACAGAGCGTGAACAGAAAAAAATAATGTTTGATGAATATCAGAAATGAATTACCTTTGTCGAAAGATTTTATGAGCCCCGGATTTTAGGTACTAGATATGCTGATATTCTAAATCGACAACTTAGTCATGATGGGTTGGAAAAGAGATTGAATGCATTGTCAAATAAGAAGCATGCCGTTTAGCAGGGTTCACTTGCAGCACAATTAGAACTTAAAGGACTTCTAACCGGCGATTACTGCTTTGTTGAGTTTGGAGCTAGGCGTGGAGAACTTTCGAGAATAAGTAAACATATGGATTTTTACAATTTTAGAGGGTAAACAGAATGGATATAGCGTATATATATATATATATATATATGTACAATCTGAACTTTTAGGATATGGCGTTCTTATCTAAATCATACTTATAGATTGAGTAGCTAACTTGTAACAATTCAACATTTATTTTCATAATATCCGTTATTAGACTCAAAAGAAAAAATACACAACCACCCAAAAGAAAACAACAAAGATAAAAAAAAAGCCTGTCATTATACGCTATTTATTTTAAAAAAATTTTTTTTTATTCTGCACGAGTCCTCTTGGTAGGCTCTTTGCCATCGTTATCGATTTGTCGCTTACTTTTTTCACTTGATTTTGCATTCTCTTCCTTAGTTGATTCAGAAATTAATTTCTTTTCAACTTCCGATAATTCAGATTTTTTCACATAGGCGTAGGGAACCAAAGCAACATCAGGTTTCGGTGCGCCGTTACGAACGGCTCTTCTAACACGAACAGCCTGTGCAAGATCTTCCAACACATTCGCCGTAGTTTCAATATCAATACATGCATCAGTGATACTGATTCCGTATTCAAGCTCACCCGTGCGAGTGCTTGGATCAGAAGGAATTGACTGTTTGCCGCCCTTGATATTCGACTCCACCATAACGCCCAAGATCTGTTCCTCTCCTAACTTCAACTGCCTTGCAACTTCTTCTAAAACTTTTGGTTGATTATTATGATCCTTGTTTGAGTTGCCATGAGAGGCGTCAACCATGATTCTGCGGCCTACCGGCTTATCCTTGGTGAAGGCTTTAAGCTTTGTCTTTGCCAGTGCAACATTTTCAGAATCAAAATTCGTACCGCGACGTCCACCACGAAGAATGAGGAAACTATCTCCATTACCCTCGGTTCCCACAATTGCTACAATACCTGGTTTGGTGACTGATAAGAAGTGATGTGGCCTTGATGAGGCAGCCATGGCTTCGATCCCGACATCAACGTTTCCGTCAGTCCCGTTCTTAAACCCGACTGGGAAAGACAGACCAGACGCAAGTTCTCGATGAAGCTGAGACTCGGTAGTCCTGGCACCAATTGCACCTACTGAAAAAAGATCGGCAAGGAATTGAGGTGAAATTGTATCCAGCATCTCACCAGCAATGGGGACTTGCTCGGTCAGTGTGACAAACAATTGTCGCGCAATTCTGAGGCCCTTGTTGATTCTGAACGAACCATCAATATCCGGATCATTAATTAATCCTAGAAAAAAAAACATATTAGCTAATGAGCAATGATATAGCTTTTTGCCAATCTAAAATTTCTCTCACCTTTCCATCCAGTGATTGTCCGAGGCTTTTCAAGATATGCTCTCATAATGATCAGCAAATCATCTTTGTACTTCTCCGCCAAAGGAGCAATCCGCGAAGCATAATCCTTAGCAGCTTCAGGATCATGAATAGAGCACGGTCCGACGACAACAAGCAATTTATCAGATTCGCCAGTTAAGATCTTGGAGGTCTCCTCTCGACCAAAGTGCACATTCTTTTTCGAAAGCTCGGTCTGTTTGATCTCATGTTGAAGAAGATCCGGAGGCATCAAAGGATCATACCCTCGAACTGTAAAGGCCAGATTTAGTACGTTTTGCACACCGCTATTAGACATTTTGCAAACAAAAAAAAATTGGTATTGTATAAAAACTCGATCTGATGCCAACAAGAATCACAAAATTAAAAAGAAAGGAAATCAAAAAAAAACGTACTTCTCCAATCTTCAGCGCGCTCTCGATCACCAACATAAGCATTTTCCAAAAACATGGAATTCTGATTTTCGATTAGCAAACGGGCCGGGTCTATCAAAAACGAGCAATATCACATCGCGCCACCATGTACTACTCTACCAATGCAAAGCAACGTACCGTCATAAATTATACCAAAAAATAGCAAAGATCGGATATAAATAGAAATAACAAGATAAACGTCAAAACCAAAAAAAAAAAGAAAAATTGATAAAGCTCAATATAGCTGAAAGTAGGAAGAGTCTGTTTTCTTTTTTCAAATTTTTTCTTCCATTAAAACTTAAAACCTTAATACTCATTTAAAAGTAGACTTGAGACATTTTTATAGGTCTTTAGGGCGCAACTGCACTGCATAGAAATGGCAAAGAACGAGTTGAAGGTTCGGAAGCTGACACGAGCAAAGAGAGAATAAGCACGCACTGTTACAAGTCATGATGAGCACTTATGCAGTTTTTCAATTCTTGATTTTCACCGATAAACGTGGTCTTGATGATCCGCAATGCCCGGCGATCCAAAAAAAAAAAAAAAAAAAAAAAAAACCGCGTCTTTCGTGTTGCTCAGGGCCGTTGCCTAGGAAACCCCAACCCGGTGTGTAAACAGCTTTGTTGTGGTTCAACACGCGCGGGAACGTTTTTCAATCCGGTTAAAATTTTGAATAAAATCGGACCATGGAATTATCCGAGTTGGTGGCAGGGAGTAATGAGAACAGGAGGACATATTATCCTATAGTATCTTACTCTGGAAAGTACATAGCAACACTCACCAAGGTCGGCGGTGGCAGTGGAGGTGATGGCGACGGCCAGGGACACAAAATTGTGATTCGATCATCAAGATCGCTTGTGGTCAAAAAGCAGATTTTATTGCCTGTCTCATTTATGCCCAAGTTTATTAAATGGTACGTGCCTGCAAACGGGCAATTGATTTTGGACCAAGAGAACGAGGTGCACCGCATATTTGCTGCCGATGATCAGGGGCAAATCCGTGTTTGGGATATGGCAGATGAGCAAACATCCTTAAACGCTATTGATGACTTGAAATCAGTTGTTGTCATACGGCAAGTAAGCTGGGGTGCTAACGTGCCTGTAAAATCGATTGAGTGGGGAAGGTCACCAGATGAGATTGTTGTGTTTTCAGAGTACCATGTTGCGGTTGCGATTTGGTCATTGATAAATCGTGACAGCGTGGAAATTATTTCACCAAAATTTACGACTTTTAATGGTAACTTAAGGTTGTGGTTGCTGTTTTTATTGATTTTTAACATTTCTGTGGTTTAGGCTTTTCATTTCAACCCAAAACGAGGCATTTTTCGATTTTATCGCGCCCAATATCCGAAGACATACTGACCATATATGGAGGCAGTCATTCATCATTAACAATATTAAGTCAAATTTGGCTTTCTAATTTTTATGATGTGAAGGGATTTAAGTGGTCGTTAGATGGCAAGTGGATTGCCGTATATGACAATGTGACAAACTATCAGGTGGGGATATTTTCTGCATTAGGTGAGCTGTTCCGAATGTTTTCAATCAATGATATAATTCTGGGGGTGTGTAACATTGCATGGTCGTCTCAAGGCCTGTTAGCAATTGCGTCCTACGATGGCATCGTTCGGTGTTTGGCACCATTGACGTTCACGCCAACACTAATTCTAAATCACACTGCAACTGTCGACATCGATGTTGTATACGTCGAGCAACCAATATCAGGTCCAAATTATACCAAGTACGAGCGTGTTCGTTCGCTTCCTGTGTCACCGCCGAAAATTAAAACAACCCCTGTTGATGCCCCGCCAAAGACTGGGGTTGGAATTTTAGAGTTTAACCATAATGGTACATTTTTGGCTACCAGATACGATGCTACGCCGACCACGCTATGGATATGGTCTTTAAAGACTGAGCCTGTTCCTGTTGCGGTGTTAGTTCATGTTCGGCGAGTCCGAATGGTGGAATGGCATCCATTAAATCCAAACTTGTTGTTAATTACAACTGCAGATTCAAAAACATCAGATGATTCGTATGTAAATTACGATATGGCCGAAGTTGGGGATGCAAATGACTGTTGCGTTAGAGTGTGGAATATTGGTTGGCGAGCGCCGGTATTGTTCAACGTTCCCAAAGTCGGGAACGTTTTTTCGTCGGTTACTTCAAGCAATTGGATTAACACGCCCATCAGCGAGTATAATATTGAAAATAATCAGGGAGACTCGGATGAAAGTAATACTTCAGATCTTTCAATCCGAAAAAGAATCTTAATCTGCAATAAGGCTGCGTTTACTATTGGCTATCTTGATGATGAGAACGAGGTTGAAGATGACGAGACCAAAGTACAGAGATTAATTGACGGCGTTCAACAACAGGAATGGGCTGAAGTAACCACCCAGTCGTATGTCGACGACACGTTTGCCTTATTACGCCAGAAACCTGGAGTAGTATCTTAGTTTTGCATGTGCTCACCAAAAACGCATATGAAATCATCATTTATTAGATTTAATTCAATCAAATGGGATCTTCTCACGCCAGAATGTCCGACATTAGAACGATAATGAGTTATCGTTAAGCAATGTTTAATAACAAGCCGTTGTTCTGCTTCGGTGCCGCAAAAAATTGCCGATACATCATTACTTGATGAATAATTAATTTATAATTTGAATAACATCAATTTAGAATAATTGTCTTATAAGTAGCAAAAAATTCTCTGGTTTTTAAAAATTGTGCTATTTGCAGAAAATTGAATGTACAAATTCTGTATCTTTTTTTATCTTCTTAAAAGAAATCTTGAAGCCTCCCTCCCTCCCGGCTACCTATTATATTATTCTATAAATAATAAACACCAAACTCGTAGGCATATAGAAAAGCAGAGCATAACATCTTCTATTATCGTATAACTACGTTTTTAACCATCATAACTTACCCGGCCTCAACTGCGTACATTAGTTATGTGCGTGTATTACGATATGCATTACGAATCTAATACGGGGGTGAAGTGCAATTCTCTCCGCAGTTAGGTGCAACGGCACAACAGGTCAATTTGCTTATCACAGCGAATTAAAAAATATACAAAAGTAAAGGGAGTGGAAATACTTCAAGCAATCCCTAGCGCATTAGATTGCAGGATACTACGATAGTTGGAGGAGATCTTAATATTTGATTTTTTTTCTCACCTATTACTACATCGTTCATCGCAAGGAAGTCAACAAAGGAAAATTTGACAGCAGATTACCAGTGTGTTTTCCCATAATTGCGCAAGGTAGGGAAAATACTTTTTATATCGATAAAGAAGGAGGGTAAAGGGAGAAGGCCTACGGTATTTGATTTTTGTCAGAGCGGGTTAAACTTTGATATTTGATTAAAGATATTACTGCTAACAAACGGGGCAGTTAGTTATAGGTATCATGTCAAAGGTATGAGGCTTCGAATATGTTGTCTGCGGATATTGGTACTGGTTTGTTATTTGACAAGCTAATAATACGAATTCAATACAGTCTCAGTTTTTACAAGAATATAAGCTCGTGGTTGTCGGAGGAGGTGGTGTTGGCAAGTCGGCGTTAACCATTCAATTAATTCAATCACATTTCGTCGATGAATACGATCCTACCATTGAAGGTAAGTCAAAATAAAATGTTTTTTTTTTCCACCAATTCAAGTGGCATTTTCTAAAATGGGACAGATTCATACCGGAAACAGTGTGTGATTGATAACGAAGTTGCGCTATTGGACGTTCTTGACACGGCAGGTCAGGAAGAATATTCAGCCATGAGAGAACAATATATGCGTGCAGGTCAAGGGTTTTTACTGGTATACTCAATTACATCTCGTGCATCATTTGAAGAAATTAAAACCTTCCAACAACAAATTCTCAGAGTTAAGGATAAGGATTATTTCCCAATCATCGTTGTAGGAAATAAATGTGATTTGGAAACCGAAAGAGATGTCTCACAACAAGGTAAAACCAAAAATAGATATTGTTAAATTATTTTTTTTTTCTAACATTTCATCAATCAGAGGGAAAACAACTAGCAAATCAGTTCCAATGTAGTTTTATAGAGACGTCAGCCAAGCAAAGAATTAATGTGGATGAAGCGTTCTATAACCTGGTTCGGGAAATAAGAAAATATAATCGAGAACAAGACGGCGGTAATAATATTGATAGTAGCGGAAGTGGTAATGGAACCAAAAGAAAAAGTACTGGAGGTGGTAAAAATAGCGGCACCAGTGCCTCTGATGGACACGATGTTGCCGGACAACGGGCTAGTGGAGTTGAACGGAAAGAAAGATCTGGAGGGTGTTGTGTTATCCTGTAATTTTATCATTTCGTTTTGGAATTTTTGGTTTTTGTTTGGTTTGTCGTTTTTTTTTCAAATTCATAATACAAGTTGATGCTCAAATAACAGAAAGAAATAGATACGTATATGCAAAATAATTCTGTGGGTATTATTTGTGGGTTTATAACATGGCACTAAATTATGCAGCCCAAACTGAAAGACCATTGCCGCCTGCATACTATCGATACAATCCAACAATTTCATTTCAACACGTCATGCCTCTTCTCTTCAGTCAAGTTCAAATCTTGTGTGTACATCATGCCGGCTAATACAAGTCTCATCACTTTTTTAAACTCTACTGATAATCAGTACTCAAGATCACGATGCACGCGTCATGTGCGTGTGCGCGAAACACAACCTCGCTCACTTCAGGCACGTAACGTTGTATTCGAGCTTATCAACAAGTATCAACGAAACAAGCGGTCATAAAACAAGTAGGCTCCAAAGAAAAAAAATATTAAGGATAATTTCAATCCAGAGCCATAACGGTTTTGGGCGTATCAGCGGCAGTGATCGCTTGTGGCATGCCTTGAATAAATTCGGACGTCGTCACAAATCCGGCGCAGATAAAATTTCAATCAAATTCCAATATTTGGTTAGCAAAACACGGAACAGGTGTGAAACATAAGTAGCATAATAAACCCTGGATCTACAAGAAAGACTACTTTGATCATCAGTAAGCAGGACAAGAGATCAATCAGACATGTTGACAAGTGACAACATGTATTATATTATTTGTGTAGTCGCATTATTAGATGTTGCTCATAATAATGCGAGTCCATTTTTCCTCCAAGGATTTACAATAATTAAAAAAAATCTAAATATTTCCGGCTCAGAAACAGAATAAACTTTTGCTGGTAAATCCTCTTTGTCAGTAACCAAAATTATTGCATTGTCCGAGCACTATTGAGCTTCCGAAATCAACGGCCGGCTTATTTTTCAAATCAAAAATCGCAAGGCCCATCATAACATAATCCCGACCCCGAATTCGGGCAAATACCATGAAGGGACAGTCAAAGTTAATATACAAATGTGAGTTTATCTTTCGTCTAAATTTATGTGCCCTTCTTGTTCTTGTTGTTTTTATGTCCCCGCTTTTTAAACTTGAAAGGTATCTCCAAATCTTGCACAATAGAAGACTCTTTAGCATCATCAACTACTATTGCTAAATGTTCCCAAGCAGTAAAATCAGTAACTGGGTATGTTATTAAAAGCAATGATGGCGATGCCCGCTGTTCGCGCTCGGCGAAGCAAGAAATTCTAAGAAAACAATCCCCTCCTTGCGACGTCCCTATGGTAATTAAGTCTATTGAACTAGCCATCTACCGTAGTCGGCAGTAACACCGAATCGCGGACTATAACATCAACGTGGCTCGGTTGATTACGAACGTTTGACGAGTTGCCATCTACCAGATTAGCAAACGAGGCGACGCAGTCAATAACGGCAACTGTATGTTATAAATACAAAGACAAGTAAAAGAATATACAGATAACAAAGACGGGCTACCATCCCCATCTGAAACTTCTGCCAGATACGTGAATTGTCATCAACTTGGGATAAACTTTGTCTCCCCACAAAAAGCAGAAATTTCAAAATTCAGGCACAGCCTGGGGTTGGGTTAGCAATTTCCGGCGCTATTTACGGGGTGATAGTTATACTTGTTAAAACTACCTTAACATAACTAAACATTTAATTGATAAGTAATTGCCAGATATGTAGGCATGCTTCTTTAAAAAAGATCCTGTATGTTTTCAAACTCTTCTTCGTCCGAAATCTCTAGCAACCTGCGATGCGAAAGTTTATTATTAGCATTTTCGGATATGAGTTAATGCTGTTAGTATACTCACTTGCTAACACCTGCATGTGCCCTGACGATCTCTACAGCGCCGGCATAAAGCATCCTGGCCTCTTGCGTAGCTGTCTCTGGCAAATAATAAATCATCACAAACGGCGCGCTTCGTCGTCCGTCCTTGGTCACGAGCGGATAACTTAGCAAGATGAATCTCGGCGTATTGCTGGGTAATTCTTCCACCAATTCTTCAATGTTCGTAAATGTTTCCGCCGGTGTCTGCAAAACTTCTAATGATGACTTGTTGATTGAATATACCTGACTTTGCGGAGTGGACGATCTTGAAGAACCTAACCGCAACTTGTTAATCGCCGCAGTTGTCGTGGGAGGGATCTGATATAACGTCTGACTAGCCTGTTCCATATTAACAAATAATCATTAAATCCGCAAATCATATTTTTTCGATCAGCATACCATGATGAGACTATAATATCTGGGTTTTGGTTTAAAGACCCGGCGCAATCTATATATCTTGATTAATCCCAATTCGTCCCAAACTCTGTTAACGAACCTTAAATCAGACAATACTTTAAAAAAATTTCAGGCTTTACATATAAAATGGCCAATTAAAAAAAATTGACACGGACAGGAATTGAACCTGCAACCCTTCGATATCAACAGCTATCACTGGAGTCGAAAGCTCTACCATTGAGCCACCGCATCAACTGACAATAAATGTAACAAAACATGTCACCAGGTTCTGCTAACCGTCACAGCGAGAAAAAAAAAAAGAAAAAAAAAAAAAAAAAAAAAAAAGGTGTCATCCTTGTTGTCGTCTTTGTATTGGATATTTTGCTTCTCTCTTCATCTTTCTGTTATATTCTCTGTTTCTTCGTTCCGTTACACCATTCTTGGTTTACTTTCGTTTGTCTCAATTTGTTCTTTATTTTCTCCTACACTAAGTAGTCAATACAACATAGGGCATTCTGTGTCCCTTTTAAGATAAAAAAAAAAAAAAAAAAATTATTAAAAAAATTAATTTAAATCACTGGAGACAACGCGTCAAATAAGTCGCTTGTGTCTGAGCTCGAAATCCTTATCCGGGATATCATTCCTGCACCGCAGTTTTGTGGTGAATCATCATTCATTAGCTGCATGGCACACGTCATAAACCTCGTCGCTAAAAGTATCTTGAAGTTGCTAAATCCGAGCAGCTTTGCAAACACTGAAATTGCATGTGTCACTGCTAATGGCAAGATTACGCCTGAAATCCGAGCAATGTCAGCGGTTGCCAGAGTTTCGGCTGTTAGCTATTTATTTGAAGTCTAGCCCACAGCGAAAACAAGCCTGGGAAACCTTGTGTAAGGAGCACGATCTTCCATAAACCGTTCTACAGTACTACGTTGAGACACGCAAATAAAGCTTTATCTAGGTGAGACTAAAATATTGCCGGCATTTATCGACCACGTTTGGCACCGTATAGAACAAGTCTGCTCTGTGTTGATGGTTAGATAGTGCAACAGAAACTGTATCGAAGAAGGGATCAGGAGCTTTTTGCACACTTAGCTTCTATTACTTTCTACAAGACCAATTACGAGCAGCGGTGGCGAGAATTGAAGAATACCGACATTTAGACCATGACATTTCCGAAGATGTTGCCTCATATCCTTATTAATAAGAGATGCATTCTCCTTATCTAGCTCAACATTAAGACTATGACCCTTATCTCGAGGATCCAAGAGCAAAGCCACATAGTAGAGATCTCTATAGTCGGCTAAGATATAGTAATGCTCACATTTTTTTTGAACCAGCTGCCACAGCTTCAGAAATGTCATGGTCCAAATGTTGGTATTCTCCAATTCTCGCCACCGCTGCTGACAAGAAAGAAAGAAAAGTGACGTTGACGAACGCCTATATTCTGTTGTATTATATTCTTGTAATTATAAGAATTTATTTGACGACCTTCGCATGTTATTTAGTAAGTGCACCTGTCTATTTATTTACTTACGGTGCTAAATTTTCTTTCTCGTTGTCATCAACATTAACATTGTCGTTTATCATAATAATAAAAAATTTTTGTCATCTTTTTAAAAGCTTTGCTGATTAGGAATTCGTTGGATCAATTCAGATATTTCAACAGAGAATTCCTTCATAACACATTCACATGCCAGGAGTTCGTACCTTTTTAGTTCTCTCATTCAATTTAACTAGCAGAACGATTTAAACTTCAAAAAAATATTGACAAGTTCAAACCAAAATAAAAAATTAAAAAAAATGACACGGACAGGAATTGAACCTGCAACCCTTCGATGTCAACAGCTACCACTGGAGTCGAAAGCTCTACCATTGAGCCACCGCATCATCTGACTAATAACTATTAAGAGTTTTTTGCATTTATTAAGCAAAATCACATTAATTTGGCCGGGGCACCTAGTGTTCTAGTTAAAAAAAAAAAATTTGGGCCCGCCCTTTTTTTTATCTTATTAAAAAGGAGCCATACAGCACCCCGATTTATATTATTCTATAAATAAATATTGAACATCAACCATATAGGCATATAAGAAAGTAGAGGAAATAATTATACCACAGTATATAAGTAATATGAAAAGAGGAAAAAGCAAAGAAAAAGAGCAATAAGCATGACAAGGGATAAGCAGGAAGGACAGAGGTACCCACAGAACCCAGAGACTCCTCAACCTATTGGCTATCTATCTTGAATGGCTCCCAACCAAGGCAGACCGAATGGTAATCGCGGTTTCACTAGGGTCCCCGTGAAATGGGATACGCCGACGTGCGTGGTGCAAGTTCTGTATGGCAGAGACAGCGGCAGCATGGAATTTGGCCCGGCTAATTTCCAGGGGTCCTGACATAATCTCCTGGGTTGACCAGAGGTCCCAGTGTGAAGCAACCAAGGGACATTCATAGATGCGGTGGGCTGCCATACCCTTCCCAATGTGCATTGTGTCAAGAGGGGCTGGATACTGCAGCTATTTTTAGTAATTCGCTCATTTCTTCTTATACCTTTTTTTTTTCTTTTTTCCTATTTTCCTCCCTACTTTTCCTTATACTACCCCTACTAAAAACAATATTATTAAAATAACTTATTTTTCCGTTATTATTATTAATTAAAGGACTATTAGTTAAATAAGTAAAGCTGAGATAGTCATGTTTTTCATATTTCTTATAAACAGCAGATAAATCATAGGTTAGTTGACCATGATCCTTTCGTACTAACGGTAAGTTTATTTTTTACACTTGATTCGGTTTTCTGCGAAACATATTATAGTATGGTGTTCATAATAAAAAAACCTAATAGTAAAGAATATAAGGAAACCTTAATACGAAACCTATAATACCTATTACTAACAGAGTTAAGCAACAACATAACTCAAAATATGATTAAAAATAGAACAACAAGTATTATGTATGGTTTTAACTAGATTGTAACTAGTTTTAAGTTAATTGAAACCGTCATAGGGTGTGCCATAATTGGATTAGGTAGTAGGAGAGTTGACATAGTTGACATAGTTGACATAGTTGACATAGTTGACATAGTTGACATAAGTATAAACAAAATCAAAGGGAGGTCTATTAGTTTCAGCTACAGATGATATAAAGAATAATATGAATAAAAATGAAATATTCGTTTTACACACGAACTGAAGGAGTTCGAGGTAATTTTAGTTTAATTTTTAATGAAAAAGAACAGTTAAGAAAAAGTGGTTTTACCCTGCATGAATGACGAAATGATACAACGACTGTCTCCGCGAAAGACTCAGTGAATTTGGTTTTATAAAAGCTCTTTATCTTTTATTCCCTTATATTTCTATATTAAACTTATTCCACATTAAGGGGTGAATTGTCAAAAATCACTTTATATAATCTTTCTGGTTTAATTTGAACCCTCCTTTTATATTTTACTCATTCTTTATATATTTTTTGTACCTTGTTCTAATTTTAGCCGATATGTTTTACCTTTGTTTTGAGTTATACGACCTCGTGCTGATCCTCTCTGCTGAAGGTTGTGCCAAGCCGCGCAGCCAATTTGAACTCTCGCGCGCGATCAGCCTGTTCAATTTTGTTATCATATTATAGGAAACTTATTCTATTCTGAATATTCTTTATAATGTTAATTAATATTAAAACAATAGATTTTTATCCATTTGAAATATCAGTAGATCAACTTCTGATTCTTCTATTTCAATTTCATTAACTTCTGAATCTACTGATTTATCTGTATTTTCAGGGTTTTCTAATTCTCCTGAAAATAAAAAAAGAGTAAAAATTCCATTTAGTCTTCCTGGGTTACAATCTATTTTAATACCTAAACTAGCACTTGAAACGTAGTTCCATCCTTCCTCTTAATTTATAAAAAACAATAATTAATTCTAATTATTTTAAAGTATATACAATATGTAATAGGAACATACTTAGGACATCATACATCACATGTAAAAAAATAGACCCGAAAGTTAGTGAGCTATATGCAATGATTACTTTTACATCCATTTGTCTTATTGTTGCTAAAAACGATGAATGCTACTTTATAAAAAATAAGGACAGTGAAGACATTAAGCATTCCACCTGGAGAGTACGTTCCCTGACCCTTCCTGTTTATCTCACAATTGGCGCTTGGAGAATCAGGATTCTTTAATAGTTTATTCTATGGATTTGATATTTATTATAATTCTTTTGTAACTAGTCTACTCTCAGTCTCAAGAGAAGAGGCAGGGCAGCAGGGCAAGGGAAAAGTGCCGGTTCGACTCCGGTTAAGACTAAAAAAAAACTGAAAAAATCAGTTTATTACTAATAATTTTAGTTTTAATTTTCTCCCAAGAATGAAATCCAAGACATTAGGCGGTTACAGACACAAGCAGTTAAGCATGTTATTTAATGCGACAATACAAAAAAGATAAGAATTTAGAATAAGACTAAATATCTCAAGAAAAGCAAAAAAAAACCGTAGAGAACCCGACACCAAATTACATCTACGAAGTGCCAATATAATATTGCTGTCCATTTTTGAAATAAATCTTAAGTCTCCCGATATGAACTGAAAACAGCCATGCAATTTAAAATTTTGAGCCAGACTAGGTAACAGGAAATGTTTCAATTCACTCCGTTTTTCTTATAGGTTTCCCTCTTTTTTAGCTAGAACTTATTTCTTGCTCCTTTTATATTGTACTTTGACCCATTTTTACTTTATACATTACATCTTTTAAGATTTATTTCAAAAATGGACGCAAACCAAACTTTATTAATAAGGACAGAATTCCTATGTTGGTCTGTTAATTATACCTTTATATTTTATAATTTGTAAAAATTAAATCCTGTTAAATCCAGAATGGTAAACCATCGGCGGGTAAAGTTAATGAAAAATAAAAACCTAAACATAAAACAAAATAGAATGAAAAATAAATTAAATTTAACAAAATATCAAAAAGAATTGATAAATAATGTATACTTAGAGAGTCGAACTCTAAACCTTTCGATTACAAAACGAATGCTCCACCTATTGAGCTAAGTAGAAGAATATCTTTCTAACCATAGTTAATAGCTATTTAATAGATTCAGCAGTGAGGAATCTTGGTCACTGATCGCAAGATTGAACCAGCTATCTTAAAGAGTGAAAAAGAAATAAAAAGTAAAAAGCTCAAAACGGAGTTCGAAAGAGATATGACAGTAAAGGTAAAAAAAAATCGATAGAGAAGAGTAACTTTTGATGCAGATTTAATTCTAGTAGTTGTATTAATTTACCATTAATTTACCATTAGTCGAGTTGCAGACTATAATCTAAATATTATGGTTCGAATCCATGAAAGGAAAAATGAAACTAGAAATTAGGTAAGAATTCGTAGAATATAAAACATAGAACACTATTTTTATTAATCCGCTGCAGGTTCCCCTACAGCAACTGTATTTCGACTTAACACAAATTAGAATCTCAATTAAAGGAAGATAAACTAATAGAAAAAAACTATGCAATATTAAGATCAATACCAGATAAATTAGGAGACTTAAGATTTATTTCAAAAATGGACGCAAAACCAAGGTTGAGGGAAAAATTCTCTCCTTTTAGCTTAATGGTAAAGTTTAGTTCACTCTGAATCACCTTTAAGTGGAAGTATATTATTAGCAGGAATAATTCTAAAATTAAAAATAGCCCACTCACCAGGTGAGCTTAAAGGCAATTACAAACCAATATTGGCCTTTATTTCGAAGCCAACGTGACCGTTAAAACTTTCATTCGCATTATTTGCAGGATATTATTTCTGGTTGAACAGGCTGATCGCGCGCGAGAGTTCAAATTGGCTGCGCGGCTTGGCAAATTAGAATTCTTTGCATTATTTGTACCTCAAGGATGTCCTTTAGCTAATATAAAAGGTAATAAATAATGTAAAGCAAAGAATCTATTTAATGTTGGATTTTATTTTAAGTATCTATGAAGTATTTTGTTCGATATGGCATTTCCACGATTAAATAATATATCATTTTGGCTATTAAGAATAGCATCGAAATAGAATTTTTGATTAAAGAAACCATATATAGCTTTTACACTTTAGATTTGATAATTTAATTTCTTTATGTTGGACTATTTTATTACTTAATACTCTACTTACTTTGTATCCTAATTTACTTCCGTATATTCCTAATACCAACCAACTTATAAAAGATTAATGAATTAGAATTAGATGTATTTGTTAAAGCTAATAAAAGATAATTTTATAATAAATAGAAGAAATAAATATAATAAAAAAAAGCAAATATTAAATGAATTAAGTAAAATAGAAATACCATCTTATTTTGCAAATCGAACGGACCAAGAAAAATGAGAAAATTAAGTAAAGGAACCGTGGTGAAAACTGGGCTATTTTGCCCTTTATACTCTAAAATATAGATAAACACCACTAATAGCTTGCTAATAATAGTGGCGCTTAGGTCCAATCTTTAAATTTATTCCTAATAATTTTATTATTAGGTTTTGGTATCTCTTCTCCTTATAGTCCTTATTATTATAAATTATGGAAATTAGTAATTATATTATGGCAAATCCAATGTCAACACCAGCATCAATTGTACCAGAATGGTATTTATTACCTTTCTGTATTTCCAAGAAAGTTCAAATAGAATAGGAGCATCAATCTCAGGTTTCCATTTAATTAATTAATAATTATTTAAGATAAAATAAACTAAATAGATTTAAAATATTTAATGACAATGATTGAAAGACAGTTTTGGTGACTTGCACAGACATAAAGTGCTTGGAAGGCACCTATGTTTCTTCATTCCCTAATATAAATATAAACAATATTATACTAAATGGACGCAAACCTTACTATTACATAACTATATGAAAGTATGGTAAATGTAAAGTATTAACACTTATCGGTTTATTACTCTTCTCTATCGATTTTTTTTTACCAAAATTCCATAAATAAGATATACTTGATGGTTGGGGTGAATCTCCTAAGGTGTTGAAATAATCTTGATCTAATCCATCTAAGGTCACTTGATCTATTCCGGGTGTCATATTTCCAGGTTTTGATTTCATTAGACTGAGATTTATCCCTAGCGTAACTTATCCGTTAAACAGAAACCGTTCCATACTGTGTTTCTTGATCAATACGCTCCACTAAAAACATGAAAAATATCAAACATATAAAGAAAAAATAATATTAAAATTGAAAGGGGAGGAAACCGAATCTGAAAATTTAAATAATTTAGATCTAAAATATGAAGGAATATCAATAAAAAAAAAGGTTAAGAAGGGATTCGAACCCTTAAATCTTGGAACTGCAAACCAATTGTTAAACGAAAATATAAGTTCAACAGTAAAAAATTATTTATTTATTTTAGTATTATTTGTAGGTTTATTTTCATATGAAGTATTAAAAAATATCTAAATATCAATTATTTGATTATATAACAAGTAAAAATACTACAAATGAATCAATTGCAGCGGATTAATAAAAATAACCTAAATCCCCCCACTAGATATACACTTTTTTTATCGGTTAACATTATTTGTCGGCTTCTATAAACCAGTTCACTTCATTGAATATTCCTCTTGCTTGATAGATCGCTGTGATACACTTTTCACTCATCTGTCCCCTCACAAGACCGATGATAAAGGAGATAAAAAGACGAATCAATGGCTGCCATACCCTTCCCAATGTGCATTGTGTCAAGAGGGGCTGGATACTGCAGCCCACCGCATCTATGAATGTCCCTTGGTTGCTTCACACTGGGACCTCTGGTCAACCCAGGAGATTATGTCAGGACCCCTGGAAATTAGCCGGGCCAAATTCCATTGCTGCCGCTGTCTCTGCCATACAGAACTTGCACCACGCACGTCGGCGTATCCCATTTCACGGGGACCCTAGTGAAACCGCGATTACCATTCGGTCTGCCTTGGTTGGGAGCCATTCAAGATAGATAGCCAATAGGTTGAGGAGTCTCTGGGTTCTGTGGGTACCTCTGTCCTTCCTGCTTATCCCTTGTCATGCTTATTGCTCTTTTTCTTTGCTTTTTCCTCTTTTCATATTACTTTTATGCTATGTTATAATTATTTTCTCTACTCTTATATGCTTATATGGTTGATGTTCAATATTTATTTATAGAATAATATAAATCGGGGTGCTGCATGGCTCCTTTTTAAGATAAAAAAAAATCACGTAACTTAAAAACTTTAATTAACTTTACTTTTTTTTCTTCATCTCATCATACACTTTTCTTAGTTAGCAGCTAATACATTCGACGGCTTATTTGCCCTTTTTTAAGATAAAAAAAAGGTGACTTTGTCTGTAACAGGTTTTTTTTTTATAAATCTGTATTTTCCTGTATTCGATTATCTTTAGGCTTAGTAGTACATGAAGTCTAATATAAAAAAAAAAATGTTTATTAGGGTAACACAATTGCGAACTGACCATGATCAGTGAATATTATCGCCGCTTCCCTACATGCTGGGGGTGCCTTATGCTTGCATGTGTGGAGCGGTTGACACACTCTTTACTATCATGCACGTTTACTTTTGCTTCTTGGTCTTTGCTTGGGCCTGTACAGTCTGAATACTACCTCCTTGGTACCCGAAAGGGCTTCGAGAAGGTGGCTGCTTTTCTCCAGGCCTAACTCTACCTGTCGGCTGCCGTTATCTATTGGGTGGTGTGCGGGATGAGTCCTAGTTCTTGTCTCCTTTCGGAAAAATTGGTGCATCCCTCGGGATAGGTAATTTAGTTGACTGAATGCGTGTTGAAAAGACACTTGAGTGAATGTATATGTATCCTACATGTAGTACAGATCTTTGTATGTCGTGTTTTTATACTGCGTATGTTGTATCATGTATTTACCGTCTTAAAAATATTATCTATCTATCTATCTATGCTTGCAACTTATGTGGAGCGTATAAGCCACCTAGTCGGCGACCGGCTCGAGGAGTTCTACTTGCTAGGCAGTACAAGCCCTTTTTTGAGTCTTGTGATTATGAGCAGCAAATCGCACGTCATTGGACATTTCTTTAGTCAAGTTCACTCCTTTTCTCAAAGCAAGGATGCCTTACTTTACAGACAGGAAATCCGGAGGATGCTCGGATCGTTTCATTGTTTTTTTTTTGTATTAGATTTAAAGGTACCCTGTGTTTGTTTATAACATACGTTATTGTACATAGTTTTGAAGAGTGCTGTGAAATGAGGCACGTGCACGCGTCATCGCATCGCATCGCATCGCGCATCATAGTTCGCACGACAGCCCCCTTTTATTTTGTCAATAGGTTCGTTCTTTTGGCAGATACGAGTTTCAGTTTTATATCGACAAATCACAGGCTACGTATCGGAAGAGAAGTGTGGTTTTTAATACAAGCAAAGAAAGAAAGGAAAGAAACGGTGAGATGAGTGATGATCCGATTGCTACACTTGCTCACGTAGTCGGCATTCGTCGGTTTCTAATAATCGACAGTCAACTGTCCCACGCTGATCGTCAAGATCTCCAAGTTTCAGTAGATCACATTATTCGCAGTTCCATGGCAAGTGGTGCGTTAACGGCTTTAATATTTTCTCGATTGGCTAGTCGCATGCGATTGCTATCCAACGCCGGATTCCCGATCCGGTTTGCCCGTGCTGGGCTCACCGGTCTGTTGGGATTTTTTGTTGGATCGCATGCCGGTATCATGCTTGGTTCTGACATAGCATTTACCAAGTACGATAATCGGCCGGTACCTCGCGCGGCTATGCAATTAATTCGTGAATATCCTCATCTTAATAAATGGGCCAAGTTTTATAACGGTGATCGGCAACATATGATCGGTTTGGTTCCTGGTCATTCAGATTTACAACCACAAGATCTGGAACGCACTTTGGTGATGCAAGACGCCATTGCTACGCTTGACCATGATGCTCCGGTGCCGGTTGGTCTAAATTTTAAGCATGGGATTGATGAATTTGAACAGTATTGGTTGCTTGAAAAAAATTTGCCTTCCCGCCGGGCTGGGTGTGCGAAATTAAAACGTGGTTGCGCAAGACATAAATCTGAGTTCAAAGACCGATTTGCAGCGTGGAATAAAAAATTACAGCAAGATGGAAGCAAGCAGTGCGATTCGGCGAAAAACTTGAATACATTTAATGACAGGTATTGGAGATATACATCAAATGTTTACGGAGTCCTTGAACCCACTATTTAACTTTTTTTTGTTTTTTTTTTTCGTTTTTTATACTGGAGTTTATGCTAAGACAGGTCAGATCAGTAGGAAAGGGGGGCACGGGGAGATTGGATATTTAGGAGTTTGGATCACTTGTTTTTTTTTTAAAAAAAAAAATTATTTAGTACATTTTATTGAGTAAAGTATTTAAATATATATATTTTCTTGATGAAGTCTTTTTAATTGGTTTTTGTTTGGTTTGGTTTGTTTTGTTATTTTATTTCTTGCCCAAGTTTCAACAGTTTAGTAAATCGTTAAGAGCGGCTCGTCACCGCCACAACAGTTTGGTTTTAATACATAAATGTTTTGTGACCAAATTTAAATGCATGTTAACCACTAATCTTGCACGGCGTTGACACTGACTTGATCAAGTTAATTACCTTATTTTTTTTTCTTTCTTTTTTTTCTCGTCAAGTCATGCCTTTAGTTCCGGAATTAGTGAATTATGGAGTCGTCATTGACGCTGGTTCGAGTGGTTCGCGCGTGCAAGTCTATTCATGGCCGACCACGTTCACAGACAATTCAATCCTGCCCGAAGTCGGCAAGGGCGGCACGGATTGGCATAAAAAGGAATCACCCGGATTATCATCATTTGCAACTCATGTGAACGATATTGGCCACGATCATTTGTCGCCATTGCTTGATCATGCAAAGAAAATCGTGCCCGCGTCCAAGCACGCCGAAACGCCGATTTTTTTGTTGGCGACTGCCGGCATGAGATTGGTGGAGCCGGCAAGACTGCGCGACGACATGCTCGAGCGTGCATGTTCATACATCAAGCAAAATTCCAAATTTTTGGTTCCGGACTGCGCCGAGCACGTGCGCGTGATTGATGGTGAGACCGAGGGCTTGTATGGCTGGCTAGCGTTGAATTACATGATGGGGTCGCTTGACAGGCCAGACAAACATGAACACGGCAAGAGCCATCATACGTACGGATTTTTAGATATGGGCGGCGCATCAGCACAGGTTGCGTTTGCGCCTAATTCGACCGAAGCTGAAAAGCACATGAACGATCTGTTTAAGGTCAGGTTACGCACGCAAGGTGGCGAGCCTAGTGAGTTTAACGTGTTTGTATCCACATGGCTTGGATATGGTGCAAACCAAGCCAGGCAACGGTACATTTTATCCTTGCAAGACGACGAAACCAAACCGGAAAGGTCGCACAAGCAAAACAAGACCGAAAGAGATGAGCACAATGGCTGGTACGGAGTAAATGATGATGACAATGATGATGACGATGATGACGACGATGATGATGAAGACGATGACGATGATCATAAGAATGACCACCATAATGATAAGAAACATGACAATGCAGTGGTTGAAGACCCTTGCTCTCCGAAAGGGTACACGGACGACACTGTTTTGCCTGCCAAGGTTTTACACGGAACTGGCAATTTCACGCAATGCGTAAATAAGTTACTGCCATTGCTATCCAAGGACGCACCTTGCTCGGATGACCCGTGCTTGTTTGGTGGCGTGCATGCTCCGGCGATCGATTTCGATGTGAATCATTTTATTGGCGTGAGTGAATATTGGTATACGATCCAATCCGGACTTTTCGCCGACGCGTTGCCCACGGCGCAAGGTATTTCAAATGACAACGGCAAGAATGATAATGATGATGATGGCAGTACAGGTGGCGGGGCATATGATTTTGCTACTTTTTCAACCCGGTTAAAAAATTATTGCGCAAAGGATTGGGCCGAGATTCAAGCCATGGAAACTAACGTGTTTGATAAGGAAAAACTTCATTTAATGTGTTTCAAAGGCGCATGGATCATTAACGTTTTGCATTCCGGGTTCGGCATCCCACGCACCTCAGCCTTATCATCATCTGATGACACGTTGACAACGACGACAAAAACTGGCACGGAAAAGCTAATCGAAGCCGCGGAGAGTAAAGGATTTGTTGATAATTTTAAGTCCATGGATACAATTAACGGGGTCGAATTAAGTTGGACGTTGGGCAAGATGATTGTTTATGCGTCAAGTCAGGTTCCGGTCAGGCAAGGATTAGGACTGGCCAACGATGAATTGTCGGTAGGGTATGGTGCGAACGACGGCAAGTTCATGGTCGAAACCGGCAACACTGTCATACATTCTCTGCCACTGTCGTCGTCATTGATATCAGATGATGAATATTTCAACATCACGACGATTACTTCACAAGGTGCATTATCCGAACGTCGAATTCCAGGCTTGATCTTGTTTGGCGCCATCATCATGATCGTGATTGGCCTGTTTGCGTTTGGCAACAAGATTAAGCGGCAACGCAAAATCACGACGTATTCGTTGGCACCGAAACGATATCAACGCAGGCGCGTAATTGTTAATCATGACACGACGTCGGCATCTTTGCAAGATGATTTGGAAGCTGCTGCAAGTATTGCTAGTGATGAGAAATAACTAGATGGCAGTGAAGATGAAGGGTATGGTTATAAAATTGCATAAGCATAGCATGCCGGTGCTCTTTTCGAGTTTAGATTTTTTTTTTTTGGATTTCAATCATATACCGTGAGTACGTTAAGTGGGTTAGTTGTTAGCATTGAAATGGTGTTTTTTTTTGTCTGCCTGATTGTTAATTATATTGGTTGCCGTTTGTAAGATATTTTTTCGATCAATTGGTTAGACGTTTGCAGTTGCATGTATATACCATCATCTTATATTCAAAAAAAAACCAAAAAACATCTATAATTATAGAACCCCTTAAATGCCAATTTTATTGCATGATAAATTAATACATAATAGAACTCACATACAACAAAGAGAAAAAAAAATGAGTAAAAATGACTTTATATTTCAAACCACTCCAGTATTTGTCCCCCAAAGAAAAAAAATGTAAAAAAAAAAAACGCAAACATAAAAAAAAAGTCATCAGAAAAAAAAAATGAAAATTAATAACAAATAAAACAACTCTATGTTCATTTTTTCCAAAAAAAAAATGACGGGATAAAAAACGAAAAAATATTTCATTAAAAAAATTTAAATTAGGCCCAGTCTTTTAATACCTATTTCACCATTTCACCTACACCTCAATATGCCTGGATGGTCATTTTTTTTTCTTTAAAAAAAAATCTCAACATGGTTGAACGCTTAGCACTGAACATCAGTGGTGGCACGGGAGTTAAGGAGAAGGGCGACAATAAGACCGTAAAGACCCAAGACCTCAGCAAAAATGAGGATAAGAATCATTCCGACAAACAATCTTGGCTGTTGAGCGGTACCACGGACACCAGCATCACCAACAATGCCGATGGCGAAGCCGGCAGCCAAACCGGCAAGACCGACAGACAAACCAGCACCGAGCTGGATGAAGCCAGAGTAAAGAGCCTGGTTCTGGGCAAGACCGTCAGACACCAGGACGGAAACAACGAGACCGTAGATGGCAATGATACCAGCCATAATGACGGGAACGATGTCTACACGGTTCAAGTCAGAAAAATGTTTGACAAATATGTAACACAAAATACGCACTCTTGATGATCAAGTCAGGTCTGAGGACGGCAGTGGCGCAAATGCCGACACCGGACTTGGCAGTACCGTAAGAGGCACCGAAAGCTAGAATTGAATGTCAGCGACACATGTTTTTTATGTTGAGAGTTTCAATCCATCCAACAGCATAGCCAATTCCATAAATTAAAAAATGCCAATTAACGCTGATGGCTGCCATAAACAAGCTGACAAATGGATGGATAGAGAAAGATAAGATAGTACTCACAGGTGAAAACAATAGAAGCGGTGGCTCCCATAGCACCGAAAAAGGGCTGCAAGCAACGGTTAAAACATGAAAATACACCACCAAATCAACCAATTCGTGATTGAAATGCATAAATTGAAAGCACGTACAGCGTAGACGGGGCTAGATAACGAAACAAAACATAAGTAAGCAAAACACTCCGCCATCAACCGCCCAGTGGCTCTCGCCACCATCAACACCAGGACACGTACCAAAGTTCAGTGGCCATTTCTAATTATGAAGAATGAATTGGAAAATGAGGAAAAGAAAAAAAAAAAAGCTGGATAAGAATGAAGAGACTTTTTGAATATGATGAAAGGAAAGGAAAGAAAAGAAAAGCGGACGAGCGAGAGAAGAAGAAGGCGAAGGAGAAGGCGACCCGCTTGGTAGGACGAACCAGCGCTAATCCCGATCGGGACTTAGCTCGGGCTTAATCTTCGCGTCATGATTGGCCTGCCCGGGCCCCCGTGCCCACGCCTACGCCTGCACGCGGGCGCCGTGCCTGTGAATACGCGTAGGCAGGCAGCACGAGCTCGGAGTGGGTTTTGTGCTTATCACTCAATCAATCAATATATAGCAATTTGTTACCCGGCCGCAACAGCCCTGATGCTGTGACAGTTATGCCATCGTTTTCTTTTTACGTAATTGGGCGTGAAAAGTACGTTACCCATACCCACGTTTGCATCTGAGTACAAGCGTGCAAGAAAAAAAAAAAAATTCATCCCAGCTATCAAATTCGACACTGAAGGGCGAGCACTGCAAGGAACCCTTCTGATTACATTTATTCAATCTTTTTTTTTTTTGCTAATACAATGTCTGCGCCAAACCCAAAAGGTATGTTTGTTTTCGTTTGAGATGCAAGTTCTGTCTAACGTGTTTTTCATAGCTTTCCCTCTCGCCGACGCTGCTCTCACTCAGCAGATCCTTGATCTCGTTCAGCAGGGAACCCATTATCACCAGCTTAAGAAGGGTGCTAACGAAGGTATGTATTATTACGGTTTTGTGTTTTATGTTTTTTTTCTTTTTTTCCTTTTCCCTGCGGCATCGCTAACACCGCATGCAGCCACCAAGACTCTTAACCGTGGTATTTCCGAATTCATCGTCATGGCCGCCGACACCGAGCCCATCGAAATCATTCTTCACTTGCCTTTGCTTTGCGAGGACAAGAACGTGCCATACGTTTTTGTTCCTTCCAAGGTCGCACTCGGCCGGGCCTGCGGTGTCACCCGTCCCGTCATTGCCGCTTCCGTGACTTCTAACGACGCATCTCAGCTCAAGACCCAGATCTACGGCATCAAGGACAAGATCGAGCGTCTCTTGATCTAGATTGAAATTTTCCAATATTTTTTTTGGTTGTACATTAACTTTGTCAAATAAAGATTGTAATATTCATAACTAACTTGACTACTGTAACTTTTGTCGTATATAATATAACTACATAGTTAACTACATAGTTCACTAGTTAGTTAGTTAGTTAGTATGCATTGATTACTTAATACTGATTATTTCAGGGGCGCTGGGTCGTGGCTGGGATTTTATTATCCAAGTTTTATCAATCGTCAATAATGTAAATGAGGCATAACTAAATAACTTCGACTAAACATTAATGATTGTTTATTGACCTTGTCTTACTTAGTCTGGGCCCATTATTGTCATTCTCAGTATGCGTTCCAACAGCCGACAATCAAACATAACAAATGGTTATCGTTATCATCAATCCACACACATGTACATATATATATAGATATATATATATATGCATGGATGTTGATATGCAGTTAGGTAACAATCCATCGACGTTCGGATTTGTGGCGTTGCCCAGCACCGCCACAAATCTTTTTTTTCCTTTGACTGCGCCGAGCCACATTTGCGCAAAAAACTCTTTTTCTCGTATATAAAAAGGTGGCGGCGCACCGCCTCCCTAGCCTTCAACTTTCCTTCCACTATATACAAACTTGAAATCAATAACCACGTACAACAACTTGTATACATCATTACATTTTATAAACTCACATCAAGACTTGATTTGCGATGCTGACCGCAATTCCGCAATCGACTCCTTCTCAGGTTGCTGTGTCCGGCTCTCCGTCAGCATCTACCTCGGGGACTTCTATCCAGCAAAACCAGTCATCCGTCTCATCAACCGGCACGGCCTCGTTTGCAAGTTCAAAACATACCTGCCCGCATTGCTCGCAATCCTTCACGCGGCATCACAACCTCAAATCCCATTTGCTGACTCATTCACATGAAAAGCCGTTTACGTGCGCGACATGCAACTCAAAATTCAGGCGCCTGCACGATTTGAAGCGCCATTCGAAACTGCACACGGGTGAAAAGCCGTACGTGTGTAATAAATGTGGCAGGAAGTTTGCTCGAGGTGATGCCTTGGCTCGGCATGGCAAAGGCGCATCTGGCTGTGTTGGCCGTGCCGAAGGTGAAATCTCCGATGACGAGGCCGATGACTCTGGCCCGGTTGCGCATTCGGCTGCGGATCATCTTCTTCTCAAGCGGCCGACTGCCTTGCCCTCAATCAGAACTCAAGACACTACTAATTCCGCCAATGCGACCGGTGCGTCTTCGTCATCTTCAATTGCTCAAGCAAAATCAATCTACGGCCAGGGTTCAAACTCGTATTCGTCTGCCGCTAGTGCTGAATCTCCCAGGTTGTTGTCACCTCTGCCATATCCTCCGCCGCCTCCTTCTCATTCACAACAACAACAACAACCACAGCAGCAGCCACTGCAATCACAATCAGGTCAGCAATCTGCAGGTCAATCATCTTCCGCAGCTATTTACCCTGCCACTTTTGGCTTGATTCAGCAACAGCAACAACAAGCTCAAGCTCAAGCTCAAGGTCATGGCTCATCGCAAAACGCGAACGCGTTCCTGCAAAGCCACCACCAGCCTTCTTACGCCTCATTACAAGCACAGCAAGCCGCAGCTGCTGCTGCAGGTCATCATCACCATCATCATGGTTCACTTGATGATTCCGTATGGAACTATGTTCGAGGTTTGGAAGACAAGGTCAGGGATCTCGAGGAGCGATTAATTCGATCTGAAAACCGCATCGGATATCTTGAATCGCTCACCAAGAGGTGACATCTTGGCGCGTTTCTTGCGTGGCAGGAGGGAAAAAATGTTTACTATATTGTTTTTTATTGTTTATAATATCCTTGGAATCGGAGTCACTTTGTTAGCAAAATATTAAAAAAAAAGAATGTTGGAAAATAGATTGAACAAGGTATGCTTAGTCTTACTGATTATAAGTATTTTTGTGGACCATCATTTGAAAAACGGTCAAATTGTGTGTGTATATTAGTTTTTTTTTTGAAATTTATAACGGTTAAATTGTTTTGATCTTTTAAAAGTTCGTATGTCTTATCTGCGTTGCACTATAATTTAAGCCTGCGCTTCACGCTCTTCTACTTGTAACATTAAAACGATTAAATGTCACAAAGCATGTGACTCTTGCCAAACAAAACCTCTCATGTGAGTTGCCTGTACTTAATCAACTGGTGGTATGATTGCATTTTCCATAACAAAGTCGAGACACAAGCCAATATCTTGTGAACCTAGCACGCAGAGCATTTGACATGAAGAATATACTACAAGTACACGTTGCTTGACTTTGACGACATTTGGTATGTTTGAATTGAACCAAATCAAATTTTTTTTTAACATGTAATTTAAATAATTGCTATTTCAATGGCGAAAAAAAGATTTTGTAACTGATAAATTTTCAAAAAAAGAAAAAAATATGTGAATATAGTACTCTCCAGGCATGACTGACTACCATCGTCTGTTTAATCAACGCTGGCATGTTTGCTATATAATTTATTTTTTATTCTTTAATGGTGTTTTTATTTTATTTTTTTATTTTCGTTTTTCAATTAATGTAACTTTTACTCTACTATGTCAATGAATAAGCTGTTGCGGTATTACTCGTGGACTTTTTTTTTTTTCCTCTTTTCCCCGTAGTCCGAAAGACGACCCCGATGACCGGCCCGATGACATGTTCCGCCGGGCATGATAAACACGCATGTTTCAAAATGACTTGTGTTATACATATGATAATGATATAGATATATCCACACCAGTAATTGCGATAATTTTGCTCGTAATAGATTATAAAAGCCAACAAAGGTTACCACCGGTTTACGTAATTCACTGAAATTAGTTAGGCAACTTGAAAGTCCTGTTTACATACATGCCTTGAATGGCGAATCGTACAAATCATATAACTTGCATGCAACCTTGAACTTTTAGTTAGAAAAAAACGAAATATATATAGAAAAGAAATTGATTAGCATATCAAACGCTAATGTTATATTTATCACGTTACAGTTTCAAACTCTGAACTGCTATTCACAAGCTCTTATCAATCCCTCACTCTTATTTTTTTTTTTGACTTTTCATTCATATAAATATTACTCTCACGATATTATTTTAATTTAAAACAAATCATGGATGCGTCAAATTATAACGCGCATCCGTCAATAAAACGTTCAGACTCACTCGATCTGTTATCACCTTCTCAGTCGTTTACGGAATCGTTTGCAGGCGCTTATGAATCAGCAGTTTACATGTCAGATGAAGATCAACAACAACAACAACAACAACAACAACAACAACAACCAGCAACGGTGGCAGGTAGATATAATGGCGGTCATGACGGACCGTATTTGAATGCGTCTCGCAACGGAAGCGGAAGATTGGCCAGGCAGGTGACCGGCAAATGGACTACCAGCGGCAATGGTGCAAATAGGGGTGGATCGAAATTTAACCGCAGCACGGTTAATAGATCAGAATATCGGTACTTGCATGCCAGATTAGACGACGGGACCGATCAGGATGATGGCAACGATCAGGAATCATTGCAATCTGAGTCAGGTTATGAGACAACCGTGTCACATCATAGACGTTACTTATAGTATGAACTTGAAATCCCTGGTTTAGAAAGTTTTCTTTTTTTTTTTTTTTGAGGGGGGGGACTAATAAATAAATTGATTTTAGTGCTATAATTGCTTTAGTTGTTGCGCTGACTTCATTTGTTATTCAAACCGAGGCTGCAACTTATGTTTCTCAAGAACTAAAGTTTCAAAAACCATTTTTTTTAATGTGAGTTAATTACCATATCTAATTTTTTTTTTTTTTTTTTTTTATTAACATGCTTTAAAGGTACGTCACGCATAGCTCATGGTCCTTGCTTTATCCATTGCAAATTTTTTTCCTTTGGATTTTATCAGGTGGCAATTCGTTGTCATCAGTCCATGCCAATCATCAGGACATGTTATACTCCACGGTAACACTGATTTCTTCGGAAAACCATTCCAAATCATCACCAGTAGGATACCTTGTCCGGACGTCGATCGGCATCACGGTGGCGCTAACCATCGCCGGCAGCACCTGGTACGTGGCCGTGAACCTCACCACGCCTGGTGACGTGACCGCCATTTACAATTGCTCGGCTTTTTTTGCTTATGCATTTTCGGTTCCGTTGTTGCATGAACGATTTAGTTGGTACAAAGCCTTTAGCGTGATCCTTGCCATCGCAGGGTTATTCATTGTCGCGTACGGAGACTCGCTCGTTCCGGCAAATGATTCGTCATCACCAACTACAACAACCGGTACAGCAGAGGCAGCAGCAGCAGCAGAGGCAGTGTCTAATCGTTTGTTTGGCAACATTATTATCGGATTAGGCGCAATCATGTATGGACTTTATGAAGTACTTTACAAGCGGTTTGCATGCCCGCCGCCGTCAGTCTCTGTCAGGCGGGCATCACTGTTTGCCAACGCGTTTGCATCGTCGATCGGCATATGCACTGCTGTATTTCTTTGGATTTTGCTTCCGTTTCTTCATTTTGCCGGGTTGGAAAAATTTGAAATACCAACAGGTCAAACGTTGACGATCGTGATCGTGTCCGTGATCGCCAACGTTGCGTTTTCGGCAAGCTTCCTGATCTTGATGTCACTCACATCTCCGGTTTTATCAAGCGTGGCCGCATTGTTGACCATATTTTTGGTCGCGCTTACGGATTGGATCTTGTTTGCCACGCCGGTTAGTAACAACGCAATCGTGGGTGGTGGTATCATCATGATTGCCTTTTTAATGTTGGCATACGCTGGTTGGAAAGAGATTTCGGGATCAAGTGATTTAATTACGGATGAAGAAATTGCTGCCGCAGAGGAAGAAAGAGCAAGACGACAGAATATTGAAAACGCGTCTCATGCTTTGTAAATTAGATTTTTTTTTTTTTTTAGTTGTTTTGGGGGGATAATTTTTTGGGTCATGTTGCGTTAATTCAAACTTTTTGGCGCTTTTTTTAATTTTTTTCATGTGAATAAGGATACCTTCTGTTTATAAAAAAACGCTTAGACTAACCATACATAGTAAATAAAAAAATGGAGGAAAAAAAAAAAAAAAGAGACTACGTTGTTCTATTTTACGAATAAAAATAAAACATATATGAAGAAGAAAAAAAAAATAAAAGAAATAACAAAAGTAATGTGAAATTATTTATCTTGGTCCCAACTTCTCCAAAATACGAGGCCCCTGTTCTTCCCACTCGTCTTTCAAAATCCACATGTGTTCCTTGTCAGCCATGATGTTTGCCAACACGGCACCACCAAGGAACACCATGTGCCTGCGCCTAGGTGGATCTTCAATCCTGACCTTAAACTTACTCAGCCTGGCCGGGTCACCATTCAATACTTTGGTTAGCCAAAGTTGTTTTAATTCTTTTTCTAATCTTGATGGTAATCCCGGATACATTGATGATCCACCTGACAATACGATGGCCCGGTAAAGTGACGACCGCACGTCCACGTCGGCAGCTTGGATCGTGTTAAACAAAAATTCGGCAATGCCTGGTTGTTCCACGTCGACCAGGTACGGCTGAAACAAGCATTCCGGTGCTTCGAACCGTTCCGAACCAATCTTGATCACGCGGCCGTCCGGCAACGTGTATGATTCAACCAACACGGTCGTCTCCTGAGCCAACTTTGAATCGAATTCCAAATCATACGACACGTAGCATAGTTTCTCCTTAATCTGTCGAATCGTCTCAAAATCTGCCGTGCGGTTGAACGCGTAGCCTCGACGCAGTAAAAGATTAATTAGTTGCTTGGTCACGTCCCTGCCAGCCACGTCTAACCGCCTAGTTAAATGATTCAACACCACGCTTTCGTACACGGGCACGATATGCGTCACGCCATCACCGGAATCGACCACGACACCGGACGACAATCCCTGCGCGTACAATGCCAACACTGCTTGAATGGCAACGTACACGCCACCGAAATCATATTTTTCAAACATGGTCTCCACCATTTTTTCTCGATTCGAAAGCGGATTCATCGGTGGCTCGGTTAGCAAGATCTTGCGACCTTGCGGATTAATTTTCATGCGCTCATAAAATGCGTAATCCCATAAATGACCCATATCTTCCCAATTTTTAATAATACCATTTTCCATCTATGATCCATGTTATTAAAAACAAAAAAAACTACTCAAGCAATCGTATTCTTGCCCTGCAGTAGCAAACCGCTGCCGCTGCCGCTGCCGCTGCCGCGACCAAAAAAAAAAACAATCACTTACCGGATATGAAATTTGAAGCATTGTTCGTAACGCGGATGCCTCATCTCCGGCCATGATATCTTTAATTTCAACGTTCCCTGTCCGTTCCTCGGCTCGTAAAATCGGCCGGCCCACGATTGATGGGAACGTGTGATCCGGGAAATTGGTTCCGCCACGACCAATCTTGACAAAACCGGTTCCCTGATCGAGAACTGCCCCCTCCCAAAAAAAAAAAAGGTTAGCTCGGTTCGATAGCTTGCGTCGCTCATTTCCCCCCTGCTTGCCCGTGCTGCTTCCTTTGCTGGTGCGCACAAAGATGACCGGCGGGCGAACTATTTTCAATTAAACAAACATACCAATTGGTTGCTCAGCCATTATTAAAAACCGTGATGGCAATAGACTTGTATCAAAATATATATATAATTTGTTTTTAAAAAAAAGAAATCGAACTTTTAATATTGCTTGAATTCTTGTAATTATGCTATTTCCCCGGGGCTGGTGGCAGGGCAGGTTTCACTGAGCGCATTTACCACACTGATGAATCTTATGTAATCGTCCAGATACGTGTTCCCGGTTGTGGCTCATGGCTGGTGGCTGGTGGCTGGTGTGGGTTATATTTTAAAAAAAAAAAGTTCAGTGTATATATGTTAAATTTTTATACATTTGAAACAATTAATTCTCTTCAATAACGCACCTATTCAATTATTTAGGAAAAAAAAAAGATGATATTATACACCCCCAGTGGGGCTCGAACCCACAATCTTCAGATTAGAAGTCTGACGCGTTACCATTACGCCATGGAGGCCAGGAATTGAAAGTTTTGACCTCGTGATTTGTCAAGACTCTAAAATTGTTTAAACAACTTACCCGGCTTTAGAGGACTTTTTGTTTTTTAAATTTTTATGGAATAAAATAATCAGTAAATCAATCTTGTTTGCATTGTGACGTAAGTAAAAGATACGTCATAATTGCCATTGGACACATTGGAAAAAGCAGGTCTTGTACAGTGGTTCAGTGGTAAGATTGTTTGGTGGTAGTTCCATGATCCGACGCAAGACGCGACTTTCGTGCCGTCGCGAATATATATTGGCGGTGCAGTTCATGTTGGGTGGTCCTCGTGGGCATGTCAACCAACGTATGGGTCACTACATCTACATCGGACTGGAAAGCGGCCATGTTATGCGGGAGCGATACAGTGTGGTCGGTAATTTGTCTTGCATAAAAATGGCTGAGTCGGTTGTGAACGATTTGCGCGAAAACCTTTACCGAGAACATTCTGCAACGCGATCAGCTATATAAGAATTCGGGAGGCTGAGACCGCGTTTATGAGACTTGTTAAGAATCATTGTGTAGTTCTACTTGAAGGTTTAAGCGTGGTAGTCCGGTTTCGGTATATCTCTCTCTATGTAGGTTTTATTAAAACGCCGTCATGAGCCGAAATCAGTGGGCTAGCCCTAGATAGTGCGAAAGGCTCCCAGCGATGGATGAAGAGCTGCAATTTGGATGCCTTGCAATGTGGCCTCAGGTCGTTTTTTTTTTTTTTTTTGATAGAGATTGAGTCCATATTCAATGACAGGACAAGCATATTTGAGCTACTATGTGCTGCACCCGGCTGCCGTGAGCGCACGTTCGTGGTGTTGCGAAAAGCTTGGATGCGGTTCGGTCGATGTGCTTTCGAAAGCGTAACACGGCTGTCAAGCATCATGCCGAGCAAATTGACGTCCGTTTTGCGCTGCACTCTCTGGAGGGTGCAGTGGTGATTTAATCGCCATAGATTAACAACAACAGTGCAGTTGCAGTAAATGCTGAGTTGGAGATTAATAAAAAACTTACGTTGTATCTGAATATAGGTAACAACTATATATATGTTACGCATGATGTAAGGTTTAATTTAAACAAAAAGCCTAAAAACGTTAAACTCAAGAGAAAATCAAAAAATAAAAAACTTAAAATTTAATCGATTGTTGCAATCTTAACTTGGGGGCAAACCCGGAAAGGCCGACGACACTCATAATACAAGATGCAAGCAAGACCCACAACATATTTTTAAGCAAAAAAACAAAAGAAGGAAAAGAAGAAAGAAAGATAATTTTAGACCTGGTCATGGATTTTACAATCCGATAGTATATTTTTTTTTTAATATTTTCAAAAAAATCAGGTATACTGTAGAGCTATATCAATCATCATGCTTTATCAGAAGGCATTATTCTCCGCTCCAGTTATTGTAAGTTTTATTTTATTAAAGAACATACTTTTGTATTGGCGGGTTTTCGAAATTAACCGTGACCGGTTATCATTTATAGGCTGCTGGGTTTACATTTTTAATAACCTTCGTGGTATTGTTCAACGGGCCGTTAAACTCACTGGGCAATTTATGGCTATATGCGGTAAGTTATTGCAAATCCTCAACATGTATCAAAAACAAACATGGCTAACGGCTTGCTTTTTTTTTTTTTTTTCGGTTGTGTGTAGGTTTTCGTTGATAACTTGGGAAACGCTCTTCCTCTGCTTACGCCGTCATCACCTTCATCCGTGGGCCTGCCTGATGTATACTACGTCGGCTTGTGGTCATATTGTGCTCAATATGCAGATACCAACTTTACCACAATCACGTCGTCTTGCCCGACACGATCGTGGAAATTTCCAGTTTTTTTCTTCAACCTGCGAGATCAATTATTAAACGACATGGTGACCGCATCAGTCGATCATGACGTGCGGGCCAACATTTTTTTGCTGCCGTCAATTTACGGCGTGACCGGACCGGCGTCGGTTGGCAAGCACAACATGGTTACCGTGGTGCAGGTCTTGGCCGCCGTGTCCACGCTTGCGTTCTGCGCCGGCTTTGTTTCCTCGGCAATCTCGCTTGCGCAATTGGTTCGTAACGTAACAGTGACGACCAAGAATTCTAACTTGGCTTTGTTGCACAGGTCAGTTTGGTTCACTGTCGTGGCCTTACTTGTCGCAGCAGTGTCGGTAACGATCGAAACCTCAGTGATTGTTAGCAAGCTGTGCAGCGACATTGCACTGGGTTACGGCACAGCGGTCACGAATGTGCATTCTTTTTTAATATTTTGGTCTGGTTTTTTAGCAGCATTAGTTACGTTGTACTTGGTTAACTACCGTCAACTACTACGGGTTGATATTCGGAGAACTAATTCTTCAATTTCAAGGCAGCAATCACAATGGGAAACCAATGGTGGTCATAAATTTAACCTAAGTACTAGCGCCTCAGGCTGGCTTTCAATCGCAGGTTCACGAACCGGAAGTAGGTCACCGGCAGGAACCACGCCAATATCTGAACGGGTGCAGTATTTGGTATAATCAAACACGATATAGTTTTAGGTTTGTACAACAATAAATTGTCTATTATATGTTACAAAGCAAAAATATTTATCACCTGTGAACGTATCCATTGTTTTATTGTATAGTCTTTCTTAATTTAGCAACCACAATAGGTTCATCAGAACCTATGTTTATTATGCTGCTATCTAGTGATTGTAATGCAGTTGCCAATTTTGGCTTGTCGTCTTTACCTGGCAAATCGTTCAATCCCCGTGACGGCGACCGTCTATTCCTTGCCGGGCTTCTTGATGCTTGAGACATAGGTGGGGCCAGCGTGGTTACGGTGCTGACTCGTTTTAATGCTGAAATTATGCGATCCTTATCCGTCAACGTATCTTTCAATCCCTGAATTTCTGATTCCGCATTTTTAAGCCGTTCAGACTGAGCTGACGGGTTTAATGAATATGCAGACAATTGTAGTTGCAAATCTTTAATTTGGGATTTAAATGCTCGGTCGTTATCAGATTCTTCTGATTGTGGTTTTATGCTATTTCCGCCAGACACCACCCGTTTATCGCCACCACCACCACCAATTCCGTTACTTAATATTAATCTCGTCATGTGAGCCACCTTGTCCTTTAACGCGTCTCGTTGTAATTCAAGTTCTCGCTTTTCACGGTGTGATTTCTCGTTATGAGCCATTAACTCTGCACGCAATTCTGAAATTTCTAATCTCAAAATATCAGTCTCGGCCCGTTCACGTTCAAGTTCAACGGTTAGTTGTTCAAACGCAGCAGTTTGAACCGCGGATGCCTGCGTGATCGCAATCACTTGCCTTGCCGGAGTCAACGTCACGTTCTTGGCCCTGGATGCAAACCTCAACGTGTTCACGGTCTCAGCAAATTGCCGACCGGTGGTTATGCTATCAATAGTGCAAAGCACGGAAACGAGTGCCTTGCCCGATAAAGAGTGTTGCAGCAACCTGGTGAGCTTGCTGTCTCGATAAGGCACGTGTGATGAGTCACCGCCGGCGGATAATTTTGAAATGATCGTGCCCAGCGCAAGCAGTGATTTGTTAATGTACGCGCCTTCTTTCCTTCGATCAGCATCCGAAGCCGCACGTTCGGACCCTGCCAAGTCACACAGGGACAACACCGACGTTGTGGTCCTGGTCGTGATAATGTCCGTGCTGGACAAGTGAACCTGCACGACCGCGTGTGACCTTGAAGACACGGAATTGTATTCCGTACCTTCCGTCCTGCGCGCGCCGTCGCCCTGCGCGATCAATGCCAGCAGGTCACCGGCCGTGGTCACCGGCACGATTCGCAAGTTTCGAACCTGCACGACGCCTCCGGACGGTGAATCTTGGAGCTTTAATGCATCAGATGCGGTTGCCGGGCTTAAAAGATCCCTGACGTGTTCATTGTAAATTTCCAAATACGATACCGACACGGCCACGCGAGCCGAGCCCTCGGCGATGGCATGTTGCGCGAATGCAAAGATGTCGGTCACGGCCTGAGGAATGATGCCAGGACATGACGGTGTGCCCTGCATGGAAAAAGTTTTTCCCGTGCCTGTCATGCCGTAGGCAAATATCGTGCCGTGATACCCTTGCAACACTGACGCCACCACGCGCTTGGCTGACGTGGAATAAATTTCTGAAGTTTGTGATGACGGCGGGAAAATATGATCTAACGTGAACGTGCCAACTTCCTGAGACGTGATTGTCGTCGGCGTGTATGTCCAAGGTGCATGCAAGCCACTGGAAGATGTTGATGAGGATGACGATGATGATGATGATGATGAGGAGGAAGAAGAGGACAACGACGCCGGCGTGCTCAAGTCGGGCTTAACTCTGACCGACACGTTAATGGTCGTAGGCATGGCTGCGGATGATGAATCTTCAGATTTTAAAGACGCGACCGATAACGCATCATCGACCAGATCACGAGCAGATATCGTGGTTGTAAAATTATTTAACCTTGAAGGATTTTTTCGTTGCGCATATGGTGATGGCGACGGACTCGCGTTGTTGGACAAGCCGGCCAACACGTTTCGTCGCGGCGTCTTGGATGCCAGTCTTTCTATAGTTGGAATCAGTAAAATAAACGGACAATATCCAATGTTTTTGTCGTTTCATACCTTGTTGTTCCATGGTTCAAAATTTGCTTTATTGTGGAGCGTATTGTAGGTTATTGTTTACAAATGCCCCTTGCTGGCACATTGTCAATAAAGAGCGTAAAAGAAACACGTCATGTGAACGTTTTAATTTTTTACCATTGTTTTGGTTTTTTTTTTTTTCTTGTCGGTACTACTTGTTCTGTACATAGTTCTATAATTTTTTTAATATTATTGATATTGCAACTCAAACAAAGAATAAAAAGAAATCTTTACGTTACGTAGAACGGCATGTAGCCTCAAATCAATGAACGTTCATACTTTGACTACGTTATGGGTAATTTTTAGACTTGGCCTCCATCCCCCAGGTCAGTCAAACGTAAAACATGTCCGTGTCAAGTCAAACCTTGAACTTTTTTTTTTATAATGCTGATTTTACTTTATATCGAAGCTATTGAATTTCAAAAAAAAAAAGACGACGACGACGACGACGACGTTGTTGAATGGGAGTTAAGAACTTTATAATTCAAACCAAACCAAGCGTACGCGTGTCCTTGCACTATGTAAATAGAGACGTACGATGTAACAGCAACGAAAACGTTCTAATCAGCATGTACGTATATACATAGATATGCAGGGTCTTGAGACAAAACAGTGGCCCCAACGCGCCTGACATTGGAACAACTAATTTGACACAAGCTTTCCGTAGGTTACTGCTTAAATAAACACTGTTTTAACATGCAGCTATATATAATTCTAATTCTATGATCCGAATCTTGTCAACCGGAATAAAAAAAATGCAACACACATTGTCATTCATCATTAATTTATGTTCTTCGTTCATAGCAATCAGTCGACCCGACCGCCTCAAGGATTTCCGCACTATGGTCTTCGAATGGCATGCCTGCCAGCCATGTAACCTTCCAAAAAACTTGAACTCGGAGACGGCGTTTGAAAACTTCCGCCGCTGCCGTTGACATGGGCCACGTCTTCAAGCTCCAACGCGGTCGTGGCCGCGGCGGCAGCTGCAGCTGCTATTTCGGCATCGGAATGATGATGATTTTGAAAAATGCGGGACCGACGTGATCGCCTGTCGCCATCGAAAATGTCACTATAAGCATGTGCATGATGACGATGAGAATGAAGGCCGTCGTGGTAGTAGTTGTAGCCGTCGTCGTACGAGTCGGGAGAAATCTGAATTAGGCACATGGGTAAAGTAGACCAGAATCGATTACCGACTCAGCAGGGCTTGGTGGCAGGGTACATATATGCAGTACAGTACGTAAGGCAGGCAGGCAGGCAGGCAGGTTCGTCGGTATAACCCTCAGTCAGCCGGAAACTTGCCATTGTGTGTTTTGTTTCATCTCGGCCAGGGCAGTTGCCTCATTCGGCAAAGCGCGCGCGTGTCTCGTGCGACCATGATCCTTGGCTTTTCGATTACGAATTGTTTAATTCTTGTGCATTAAGTTTCGGTCGATTCAACGGAACCGATTTGTTATCCGGCTAGGGCCTCATTCACCACTCATGACGAATACCCGGCCGGAATTTTTTTTTTCATAAATTGGCCAACTAGCGAAAGCTCACACGTGCCGTCTCACGTGTTGCGCCATCATGGTTTTTTCAAAAACCGATGCAAAAACTTGGGCGGAGTCATGAGCGTGGCCGTGATTGCATGTTGCATGGCAGGACTGTTCACCCGAAGTCGCTTGCCAACCCTGGTCCATCTGATCGCGACAAACCATACGGCCCAACCGGCTGCTAATCCATAAATATGTGCCATGTCATTAATTCGAGATTGGCTTAATAGTTTGGAAGAACTTTCATTTTCCTGGGTAGTTTGGTTTTGACGTGCGACCTTGAACAGGGTGAATGAATCTGAAACCACGCCCATCAGTGGCAACGCCAAAAGTGGGCACGCGCCAATCAAAGGTACCATCGTGTTTGGAAGAATCATGCCAATGAACGATGCTATTTTAAAAAAATCAAAGGTCCCATTTTTGTTAGTTTTGAAAAATTCTATATATATATATTTAAATGAACCTCACCTAATGAAAAAATCATAACCGTATTGGACGTCTCGTGGCTTAATCCTCGGCAGACTTTGACCGTCTGCTGTTGCACTTCGCCGTCAACAATTTTGTCCACTTTAACGTCCCTGGTCTTTTCTCCATCGTATAACAACACTCGGTTGGCAAACGTGGCAAAAAACAACAAAAAAGACGCGGTCATGAAACTGCCAAACGTGATTGCGGTCACCCTGATGGCAAAATAGCCCACAAAACTATTAAACAACGCATCAAACATGGTGACGGGTGCAAACAGGTTTAAGACCGTTGATAGCGGATTAATTTTCACGATCGATCCCACGGGCGCGGAATCTATCGACACTGTGAAATACTGTTGCCAAACGTCAGGATTAACTAGTTTTAAAAATTGTGAGCCAACCATGACGGATACGACAAGCAAGCCCAAGATTTTGCCCGAATTTGGAATCTCGTGTGATTCTTCTTGTTGTTGTTGTTGTTGCTGCTGGGGTTCATGTATTTGCGCAAATCTGGCTTGGTCATCCATCTTGCTTAACGTGGCAGATCCGGTCGTGCTAGGCTTAAGATAATCTGAAATTTCCACGATCTGACCCTCGCGGCCAACATTTTGTAAAATTTGTTCCAATTGTTCGGCAGTTTCAATCTTGATTATTTTCTGTTTTGGCTTGACATTCTGTTGTTGTTGTTGTTGTTGTTGTTGTTGTTCAGCTTGACCTGTCCCATGGCTTCCATAATGACGTGTTGCGTCAACCTTGTTACTTGATGTCGTCTGCGGGGATTTTTTTTTTGCAGGGGGTAATTGAGAGGACCTGTTTGCATTCCTTAATGACGACGACGATGATGATGATGATGATGATGAATAGTATTTGATACCATGTACTTTAAAAAATGACATGCCCGTATTTAAACGTAATCGGTCAATCGTGCTCATGCTCTTGATATCTGCTCGGCACGGCATGCCGCGCGTGCGCGAACCGGCACCGCGAGCAAGTTGCGAACGAGCAAACACGTTGCCGAGCCTGATTAACGACAACACCATTTGATAAAAATAAATTAATGCGGAACCCAGTTTATATTAACTTTGACATTAATGTTGAGTCCAATTGTTTTAAATATTATTTGATATGCGCGTTTATAAATTAATATTTTGCGTTTAAATTGAAATAACCCGGCCAGGTTTTCCTTTCTAAATAAATAAATAAAAAAAAAAAAAAAAAAAAAAGTTTCAAGGCTTGCCCCTGAATTGTGATGTAATATTTTGTTTTGAAATATCCAGATATCCCCACCATTCTACATTTTATATAAATCTATGTATACATTGATCGTATGAAACCTATGCTTTCATTCGTGCGGCACCGGGTAGAACGTATCATACGTGTTTAATTATCTAACGTTCTCATTACCGCTTCAAACATTGCCAACGCAGCCGCATTAGCAGGGAACGCCCTATTTTCAAAATCAACATACATCTATATATATATATTATACACATACCTGATCGAACTTGGCACGAAGCCTCTGAAAAACCCCTTATATCCTCTGGTTTGATAAACATGCCTGGCAGCATAAATCCAGCGACTAAATTTTGGATTTCTAATATCGTCAATCATGATGAGTTGCTTGACAACATCGGATGGATACGCCAACGTCCAAAATATCTAAACCATGGTAAAAAAAAAAGGTCAGTTCGTGTTTCAGCAAACGAGATTGCGCTTAATGCTGTACCTGTGCGCTTAATCCGCCGGCCCAAAAATTAATCGCGGCATCGCTAAACTCGGTATTTGCCTTTGCCCAAGTGGTCATGATATCATAAGAACCCCAAAGGAAAAAAAAATTCGCCCGAAACAGCATGGTGGCGAGTAATCCTCGATAGAGGCCCCTGATGCCGGCTTGATTATACAACACGCTGGCACAATTTATCGGTCCCGAATATAACTTCGTGGCCGCATCGTATTGCACCTGCAACCGGGCCTTCACCTGTTCGATTGGTGCGGCCACGAAACTGACCGTGACGCCGGCGAAAACGCCGGCAATGGCATGTCCGATTGGCGGCAACTTTTCCCAGTCGTCAAACACATGATTTTTCATTAATATTCGGTAATTGTGTAACGAACCTAATTGACTGTGCCACATGTCTGTCAGCCTCCACCAAAAAAAAAAAAAAAAAAAAAATCAGAAATTCCGTACACTGAATCCATAGCCATCCAGCCTAATAGCGGAGGCGTGGCTCCCTTGTATAATGCTCTGAACCCTTCCTTTTGTGTGGTTTGCAAAAAACAGTCTAATGGACCGGTAAACTGTCCTATTGAAGCGGTCTGCATTCTGACCTTGATTGTGTCAAACCTATATATATATATATATTGATTTAGTTGTTGAGCAACGAGGCAGAAAAAAAAAATGGTTGTGAACTTACGGATGACCCACAAATAACTTGGTCACGCCAGAGAAAATGCCTGCAATGAAGCCAATGTACCTGCGTTCGGGAACAGCAGGTTGCAGTGGCGGCGGTAACGGTATCTCTTTTGTTCGATGGTGGTCATGATGAGTTGAAACCGACAATGACGATGACGATGACGACCGGTCGGCCCCAGTTGATGTGGCCATACTGTGAGTGTGCGATAGCTAATTTGGCCGTATTACTTGGGTATGGTTGGATATTCAAAGGGTCTGAGTCTAATTGAACATGAATTTGTCGTCGATTGACTAAACTATCAACAGCGACGACATGTAGAAGAGCATATACAAACAGATACAGATAAAAAAAAAAATTTACATAATAGTTTAGAGATTGTCTACAATTTAATTCAAGCTTCAAAAAAAAAACGCCAAGTTTTATTAACCGTAACCCATTTTTTAATTACCGATAACCCACTTAATACATTAAGAACACGCATACCAAACCGTGTATATACATATATATATATTCAATGAATGTTACTGCAACCCCAAAATGCACAAGCAGATCAACAAAACTCAGTATGTTTAAGCAAGGGTGGTCAAGATGTCGGAGTCACCAGCATCAATGATGGCAAGGACGCCGACTCTGAAGAGGCGACCGACGGCGGTACCGAGCTCGTTGTTGCCACCTTGGAAATGGTGAACCGAGATCTTGGCAAGCATGGCGTAGTACTCAAGCTCAGCCGAACGAAGAGGCGGAGTGTTGCCAGCAATGATGACGAGCTTGGCCTTGCCGGTACGGATGGCCTTCAACGTCGATCTGTAGCCGAGCGTGTACTTGCCGGACTTGACGACGAGCGCAAGGCGGGAGTTGATGGATTCTTGGTTCTTCTTAGCCTTGGGAGCCTGATCTCGAGGGTTAGCAACGCGGGCGCACACATGTCAACAACGCTAGGCGATTCATGACGACAAAGGAAATACTGACCATCTCTGCACTTTTTTTATATAAATATGTTTGACTTAGTTAATAAAGTACTCCGGTCAATGGAAGGTTTTCGAGCTTAACGGGAAAGGGAACGCCAGGAATCACGGGCAAGGAAGACTATGGTTATTATTGATTTGACAATCGCCATGGGTAAGTTTTAGTTTAAAGCGAGAACTGGTGCCGTGACCGTGACTGTTAGGGTTGAGCCCTAACTTCTTGCTTGCGCGCGGTGGGGCTTTCGCTTGCGGCCCGGCGGGCACCGCCACAGCACCGCCGCAACTGGCGCGTCAAATTTTTAGACTTTGGGCCCCTTTCAGGCACCAAAACGCGACATGTGCGTTGAGCTAAGATTAGCACTCTGTCGCGGCAGTGCCAGCCAGTAGCCACAACCCAACATCTTCCGACAATCAACACTGAGGCGAAAAAAAAAAAAAGGCTTGCAACCGAGAACGGTCGTCGTGATAGCGAGCTGTGCGTTAATTCATCGTGGTCGTCCAACCGCCAACCGCCAACCTTCTTCCTACAGATCATTTTTTCGTTCACGGCACCCAAAATTCGTACGTTTGCTTGCGTCCATGAGGTCTTCTTTTCTGCTGCCGGCTTTGGTTGCGTCCGTGACCACGTTTGTGGCCGCGGCAGACGTGATCAGCACGAACCAGGTCTACACCTGCGACAGCAGCGCGGCGTCCATCTTTGTTAACGACCTCAGCATTCAGTACGACCGGCAATCCAAAAACGTCACTTTCAACATCCAGGGCTCCTCTGCCAAATCTCAAAACGTGTCCGCCACGCTCGACGTGACAGCGTACGGCAAGCATCTTTTTTCTTACTCGTTCGACCCTTGCGCGTATGACATCTCGCAGATCTGCCCCATCCCTGAAGGCACGTTCCACGCTCAAGGTGTCGTGCCCATTCCAGATAAATATGCGTCGCAGATCCCGGCTATCGCGTTTGCCATTCCAGACCTGGACGGGTTCGCTCAATTAACCCTGAATTCGACCGACAGCGATGACGGGCAGCAAACCGAATTGGCTTGCTTTCAATCAGCCATGACAAACGGCAAAACCGCTGACTTGCCGGTTGTGAGTGCCGTGACCGGTGCCATTGCGGCCGGCTTGCTCGGCATCTCTACCATTTCCATGATCACCAGCGCCGCCGGTGGCGGAACTGGCACGTCTTCGGTCGGGTTTAGCGACTTTGTCAGCTGGACCCAGAACATGGCCATGAACGGCATGCTTTCCATCAAATATCCTACCGTGTACCAATCGTTTTCGCAAAATTTCGGCTGGTCCAACGCGCTCATCTCTTGGAAGCAGATGCAGACCGCGATCGACAACTTGAGATCAAACACCGGCGGCAACCTTACCCGCAGTTCTTGGCCGCAAATCGTCAACTCGCAAATTATTGACTATCAAACCGGTGCCATCATTGTTACGAATGCGAGCGATGACTCGACCACGAGTTCGTTAGTCAAGCGATTCGATCTCGATGGCATTACGTTTTCCAATTCCACTAGTGTCAACACGTCCAGCTCTTTGGTCGTCTTGTCGAGAGTCAACGGCGTGGGCAGGTACATTGAACACATGACCATCCCGAACGCAAACACGTTCTTGACCGTCTTGATGTTTTTTGCCATCATTTTGGCTGCCATCATGGCCGGCATTTTAATATTTAAATTGGCACTCGAGGTTCGGTCACGTTACAAGCCGCTATCAAAATCACTGGAATCGTTTCGCAAACGGTATTGGCTGTTTTTAGGTTCCACCATCATTCGCACGATCCTGATATTGTATGGCACCTGGGTGTTGTATTGCTTATACCAATTCCGGCTCGGTGATTCCTGGGCTGCCATTCTCCTTGCCGGCATCACGCTCGGAATTTTCACTTTTCTTTTGGCCGCGTTCACGGTGAGAATTTTTTTCGTTGCCTACGCTGCTTCAAAACGGCCGGGCGGGATTGAAGAACTTTACGACCACAAACCGTGGATTCGCCGGTACGGCATTTTTTACGGCCAGTACCGAACCAAGTATTGGTGGTTTTTCGTGTTAATAATAGCGCTTGCAATCGGTCGCAGCGCGTTTATCGCGCTCGGTGACGGTCACGGCTTATTGCAAGTGGTTGGCCAGCTGGCGTTGGAATGCGTGTTTGCCATTGTTTTGTTACTCCTGCGGCCGTTTAACACGCGCACGGGCAACGTGATCAACACCATCATCTGCGTCGTGCGCATCGCGTCGTTGGCATGCGTGCTCGTGTTTGTGGAAGAACTGGGCGTGACTGCGGAAACGACCACGATCGTCGGCATGGTCTTGATCGTCGTGCAATCCGTGTTGACCGTACTTTTGGCCCTGCTGATTATTATCAATGGCGTGATCGGCTTGGTTGCAAAGAATCCCAGGCGCAAGCGAATTAACGACGACGACGTTACCGAGATGCAATCATTGCGGGATAACAAGTTGGCCGTGCCGCCATTCCAAACCAAGTCATTCCTGTATGATCAAAACAGTATTAACAAGACCATGAACGTGGATGGTAAATCAGGGCAAGATATCGGATTAGCCATCACGTCAGATGAAGCCGAACCGCTTCATCCAACTTCAAGTACGGCGCCATTGAAACGAGAAATTCCCTGGGATGATGAATCCGTAATATCAAATCTTGAACGTGAACCATTGGCAAGACAAACTTCTGATAATGATGAAGCGTTCCGTCATGCTGGGATTGATCATGATCGCAACGGCCGTCCGTTATTTTGAAAAAAAAAAAAAAAAAAAAAAAAAAGAAAGACCGATTTTAACGAATTAGCATGTTTTGTTTTTGGATTTAAATTTTCATGACCTTATTAATTGTTTTTATTTTTGGTTAAGTAGTTGGATATATAATTGGGTTTCGTTTTTATATTGTTTTGTCTTTCCGGTTTGACAAATAAGTTTTTTTTTTGAATTCTTGTTGAAACATTTTTACACATACATATTATATAAGTATATAATAAATAATTTAAATATTGGAAATAATAGAAATAATAGAAACAATATATATATATATATATATATATATCTATGGTATCGAAGCTCCGTCATTTACACGACGAAATTGAAAAAAAAAAAAAAAAATTCTGCTTGTTTAACACGCAGGGCAGGATAATAGACATGAAGTTCATAAATTACATGCAAAGAAAAAATTGTTCGCAAGACGAAAACAAAAAAATAAAATAATGTATGCGTCATTCAGTAAAGTTCCCCAATCAAGAAAAAAGAAAAAGAAAAAAAAAAAATTGGGTTTCATGCTAACACGTCCTAAGCAGCAACAAACATTGCCACGGCCACGACGATACCAGCGATCGTGGTCATGCCCGCAACGTTGGTGTTACCAGCAGCAGCACCGGTAAAAGTTGGCACCGGAGCCGAAGTTGCGGCCGTGTAATTCGTGGTCGAATTCGGATAAGACAAGCTGGGCACGGCGGAGGGCAAGAAAGTGGATGATGATGATGAAGACAAGGAGGATAACAACGTGGCGGACACGGACGAGTTGTAGGAAGGCCTGGTATGGGTTGCGTACACAAATACGGTGCTTGTGCTGGCGTTGGTTGATGGCACGATCACGGTGGACGTTGTTGGGATGGAAGATGAAACCAAAGACGAAGAAGAGGAAGCAATAGTGAAAGAAGAAGAAGAAGAAGAAGATGATGATGATGACGACGACGACGACGACGACGACGACGAGAACAATGACGACGACGAAGACTGAGCAGGCACGGTTGAAGTTGCGGCCACGACCAAACTCGTGGTTTGCTCATGCGGGCATCCGTTCGAACAAGACGTGGACGTGATCGTGACGGTGGAATAAAGCGTGGTCAGGCGCGTGTTGGTCTTGGTATACGTTGTTGTGGATTCGTCGTCCGCGCGCACGCCCACGGCCATCATGCTCATGATGGCAACGAAAACGGTCAGGATTGAGAAACGCATTTTGTCTTTTTGTTTTTTGTTTTTTTCTAATAATCTGTGCAAACTTGTTAGTTTGAAACCCCATCATCATGTACTATGATTGTCAACCATACAGAGATTAAATAAATACACCGGAGATGTTTTAACGAATGTGGATTATTTCAAACGAATGACTTGTATTTAATAACCAACAGAAAAGAGTGACTGAAGGTAACGGAAAAAAAAAAGAGTGACTAAGACGAAACAAACAAAAGAGAAAAGGAAACCGATGAATCAAGTGCAATGGTCAAATGGGGGACAAAAATGGTCCATGAGCCGGTTCTTATTGTTTTTTTTTCTTTTCTCGGTGTTGTCATTTTTAAGGTTTTCAATTTAGTAGTTTTACCCGGCCAAACTTTGCATATTGTTATATTAGTTACATAATGGGCCACTTTAAACTGATCATATGCACCACTGCACTGACTGCGTGTAATTCCATATAATATAATCTCATTTACACCACAGCAAGCCTTGCATCCGATTAAAATTGCCGTTACTGATTCCAATACAGAAACCGTAGTAACATCAACAATTTGTTGAGGTTTTGCAATTGAACCGCCGTTTTAAGGTTTGCGCCCGCAGCAGCAAATTAACACTGCATAACTGTCCTAACGGCTAACGCATGTATGCAGAACCTTAAACCGTATTGGCATAACCGTGACAACCGCGCTGACTTGGCAGATGCGGCTGAATTCTTGTTCTTTTTGATTTCATTTCATTTCATTATAAGCTTCAAAAACAAAGGCTCGGACTCCATAGACGTCTAAATTTTGCAAATACGGGCTAGCAAGCAACTCACAAGCAAAAAAAAAACTCCAGTCTGTTGAACTTGTCATGCCGTTTGGTATTCTCGAACCAAAAGGAGTGTCAAGAGTGCCAGGAACGGTTCATCTGTTTGAGAATGATGAAATCACGGCAGGGCACGACCACCAGGACCTGTCCAATCTAAAACGGGATGGTGATATTATTTTAGTACCCCAACCTTCAGATTCACCTAATGATCCGTTAAACTGGCCGACCCATAAGAAAGATTTTATATTGTTCATTATTTGCATTGGCTCAACCATGGCTGCCACGTTAACCCCGATCCTGTCATCATCCACCTTGGTTCTCGTGTTATATTTCGGCGAAGGTTTTACCCGAATCGCGTTATTAACCGGCTGGCATCTTTTAGGTGCCGCAGGCGCGTCTGTGATTGTCGCGGCCGTGTCGGCCAAGTATGGCAAAAGGTTTTTGTACGTGGCTGGGATCGCACTCGTGGTTGGCTCAAGCAGTTGGGCTGGTGCGGCCACGTCATATCGTTCATTAGCTGGCGCGCGCGCCTTGCAAGGCATCGCGTTGGCCCCGTTTGAAGCAATGGTGAACGCATCCGTGGGTGACATGTATTTTGTTCATCAACGTGGCATCAGGTTGGCACTCGCCAACCTGTCCCTGTTTGGCACAACTTTCCTGTGCCCGATCGTGGCCGGCAAGATCACGGCATCGTTAGGTTGGCATTGGATGTTTTGGTTCATTGCCATTTTTGCTGCGGTCGCGTTCGTGTTGGTGGTTTTTTTCGTGCCCGAACACGTGTACAATCGTGAAAAATCGTTCGAGACTGATGTTTACGGTGAAGGTAATAATAATTCGAATGAGAATGACGAAAAAGTGAAAGAATCGTTAACCGCAACCACGAATACTGCTGCTGCTGCTGCTGCCACAATTTCCGGCAGTGCCGCCGCCGAGCTCAAGCAATCATATTTGCACTCCCTCTCATTGTTTTCCGGTTCCAAAACTTCGCGGCCGCTTTGGAAAATCGCATTGCGACCGTTCGCGTTGTTTTTGCATCCGGCCGTGATCTGGGGTTGCCTCGTGCAAGGCGCATTGATCGGATGGACCGTCATGATTGGAGTCGTGCTGGCAGCCATATTCATGGGCCCGCCGTTATGGTATAATGAAGTCAAGACCGGGTACATGTACACCGGTGCCGTGATTGGTTCCGTGATTGGGTTCGTGCTCGCTGGCGTCTTGTCAGATTTTGCTGCCAAGTACCTGTCCCGCAAAAACAACAACGTGTACGAACCCGAGTTTCGAATCTTACTCGTGATCCCGCAAGCAATCACCGGCGTGGCTGGCATTTGGGGATTTGGCATCACCGCATCCAACATGTATAAATATTCTCGATACCTGCCGCCATTTTTTTTCGGTTTGGAAGCATGCGGCATGATTCTAGGCGCGGTCGCGTCAGCGTCGTACATCACGGATGCGCATCGGGACATTCAAGTGGACGCGTTTATTTCGTTATTGTTGTTTAAGAACTTGTACAGTTTCGCGTTAACCGATAAGGCATATAGTTGGTTGTTGCGAACCGGGGTTAAGAATTGCTTTATAATTGTCGGATCAGTGCAGATCGTGATTAGCGTGTTGACATTATTGTTTTGGTTCGTTGGCAAGCGCAATCGGGCGTTAATGCACAAGTATGACATTCTTGAAATCTTGCATTTGAATTAACATACATACATACATACATACATACATACATACATACATACATACATGTACACATTAGGCGTTATTTTTTAAGTATTTTTTTTTATATATATAGAACTACTGTTTAAATGAGTAAATGATGAGGGTTTTATTGTTTAATATTTTTAAAAGTTGGTTAATAATTAACAAAACCTTAGTTATTCAAGATCAAGAGATTAAGATTCACATTGTTCCTCATTTTATGCGATATAGTAGATTGCAGAACTAATAAATTGCCGGAAACCCTACATTAGGGTTCGGACTTTCCTTGTTTTTTGAAAATATATATTATAATCGATCCTTTTGTTTTCTAAAATTTTTTATTTTTTGAAAATCTTTATGATAATACCATTCCATAATATAACGCAACATTTATTTATTTTTGTTTTTTTTTTCAATATATATTTGATTTTTCAATTTTTTTTTTTTCCATTTGCTTTTTTTTTGTTTCTGCGGCGCTTTGAGCTGGCCAATCTCTCAAGAAAAAAAAATTTTTTTTTTTTTTTTGAGAAGGAGCATAGTAATTTTTCGCTCTTCTCCGTGATTGGGTAGTCAGTCATAGACGCAAATAATAATGGGACACTACTTTTACATATTCTTTACATGACTTTTTTTTTATTTTTTTTTTTAAAAAAAATTAAATTTTCAGTGTTGTGTGAGGATAGTGGCTAGTGACACATTTTATATTTTAAATACATGTTTTTTTTTAAATCACGTTTGCACATTATAATTTTTGAAAAAAAAAAAAGAAGCCTTCGGAAATTCCCTAATAAAACAGTAATAAACCAAAAAAACAAATACTCAGAACCAACGAACGACTAGCAAACAAACAAAAAAATAACACTTCTCCCATATCTTTACATCTCTCTTTAAAAAAAAAAGTCTCAAATTATGTGTAATCACATGATACTTTCCATGGTAATGATTCGTCTTTCCTCATCGTTCAGCCATTCCTCACGGCGACCCAAATCATACAATGTTAACGTACCCAGCGCTGCTTCCGCAACCGATCTTTGCTCCCGATTCCAAACTTCAATTTTTTTATTTCTCGGATGTTGTGACCAATTTTCATAAGCAACCTTGGCCTTGGTTGACCAATCCGCAAACCGGTCATCATCCATATGCATGTTTGAATCTAAAATTAATGTCAACTGATTATAAGTCTCCTGTGTTGGTGGATCATGAGGCCATTGCGAAGGGGGCAAAAAATATAACACCATGTAAGGGAACGACGGATGAGGTGGCAACGCTGGCAATCCCAACCGGTTCAAAAAATTAATCTTGGCCTCATCCCTGGCCCTGCCCGATCGTTCTTTCTCCTTCCGTCGTGATTTTGCCCTGTCCTTCACGTCATCCCTGGCGTTGTATTCCTTGGCTCGCTTGGCACGGCGAGCCTTGATCTCAATAATATCACCTCGTCGTTTAACGTCACCTCGCAATTGATCAACCTGTTCGGCAGGATGCAACCTGGTGCCCCGTTTTAGATCCAAATGCCTTCCCAGCGATCCCGGATGCGAAAACGTCTTGTGACAAAAAATGCAGGTCTTTTTCGGATCAATCTCGTCACCACCTCCGAGATGAATGGCCGGATCGATGGCGGCTGCGGCGGCGGCAGCTGCCATGTTGATTTGATGATGGTGATGATGATGATGAAGCGTTGGATCTTGGGCCCCAATGCTGGCCAGGTTTGCCGCAAGTGCTTGATCGACATCCATGATTTAATAATCCCTAATAATTAACCCGTTAGTTTTCTGTATTTTATTTTATATTTTTTTTTTTTGATCGGTATCGAATAGAAATTAAGAAGCCAGTTAAACAAGAAAGCAACATTTAAAAAAAAAGACAGCAAACAGCAAGCAGCCAGTCTGCAAAAAAAAAAAACAAGACTGGACAATAATCATTGCTAGATTGCAATTAAATAACAACCAACCTTGAGAAACGAGTAAACGAGTTTTCGCGTCGTTTAAGTGTTGAAAATAATTGTTTGTACACTTACGACCAATCGAGCAAACCACGAAGTTCCGGGATTGAAGTCTGCCACGCACGCGAACGAAATGGTTCTAAGTGAGCAAAAATTTTTGCGAAAACAAAAACAAAACCGGCGGTGCAGCTTTTTTTATACATAAATAGGCATAAGTAACACAAACAATGACGCGTTTGTGACGCAAATGCAAATGTGATTTGCTGTCGCCGTTATTACGTAACCAGGACATTACTGGCAGTTGGTTTAATAAAACGTTTGAGTAACCGATGTATATTGAGTAAAATTTTACATTTCTAGTTTTGCTAGTTTGTTTCCTGCGTAGACGTATAGATGGACACACTGCCTTGCGCCCGCCAATGATTTCTGGCGTCTTGTTTGCGGCCGTCCACTCCAGGCTCAGCCTGCACGTTGCCATACCCACCTCCGCCGGGCGTATGAATCACGACCCTGTCACCAGCTTTCATAACCGCCGTGTTTTTGCCTCCCAAATTAACCCGCCTCTCGGATTTATGACCTTGCCCGTCATCAACCTGCCGAACCCAAACGTTCAAGCCGCAGCTGGCATCTTGCCCGCCGGCAAGGCCATAGGGATGGTATACCCTGCGTTCGGACAAGATCGAGCATTGCACCGGCACCCTAAACTCGATATCCCTGATCACGCCGTCGCCGCCCACAAACTGGCCAGCACCACCCGAACCAGGCCGGATCGAAAATTCTCGCAGCAAGACCGGGTACCGTCGTTCAAAGATCTCCGCGTCCGTGATGCGCGTGTTGGTCATGTGCGTGTGCACGCCGGACGTGCCGTGCCAGTTCGGACCCGCACCGCTGCCGCCGGCAATGGTTTCATAATACCCCCATCCCCTGACCTGTTCTCCCGTGTGCTCATCCTTGCCACCGATTCCGAACGTCAGGTTATTACAATCACCTTGCGACGCGGCGCAAGCTTGGAACGCCTTAAAGATCACGTCCGTCACCCGTTGCGACGTTAGCACGTTACCGCCAACAACCGCGGCCGAACCGGACGGACTTAAAAACGACCCCTTGGGGATGCGAACCTCAACCGGGCGAAGGCATCCCTGGTTTAGCGGAATGTCATCCGTAATAAGGCATCTCAAGCAATATATAATGGCAGAGTATGTCACCGCTTCTGGCGCGTTCGTGTTGCCATACACCTCCGGTCCCGTGCCAGCAAAATCAAAAACCGCAGTACCGTCATCACCATTAATATTGATGGTCAGCGAAATCGGAGATCCATCGTCCATGTAATCTGTGGCCTGCAATAATTTGCCGTCAAACCGGTGGCTTACCTGTTTCAACAAATTCCTAACCGAAAGCTCGGCATTTTCTTGAATCGCAATCATGTACCGTTGCACGACAATCTGTCCATATTCAGCGATTAATGCATCAATAAGATTAATTCCCTTCTGGTTCGCTGCCACTTGTGCCTTGAGATCATTAATATTATCCGGCAAGCATCGAGTGCCCGAACAACCAGGATACTTTGCAGGTTCGTGCAACAATAGTTTAGTAATCTGTTCTTCATTAAATTTCCCTTTTGATACCAATTTTTCTGATTTAATCGCCGCGCCTTCCTGAAACAATTCTCGTGAATTTGGCGGCATCGATCCAGGAAGAATGCCACCGATATCAGCATGATGCGCGCGGGATGCAACATAAAACACAATCTTGTCCTCATGAAATGCCGGCGTGATGACGGTAATATCTACAACAAGCCAAACGTGGTTAGAACATGATTCCGTGTAACTCTTTTTTACTGCGGGGAACCTTACCTGGAAGATGCGTGCCACCAAATTGAGGGTGATTAGATACAATCACGTCGCCATTCTTTAGTTTTCCCTTCCATAACGCTGCCTGCGTGCGAACTGCGGTTGACATGGAACCCAAATGAACCGGCAAATGCGGTGCGTTGGCAACCAATCCACCGTTTGCATCAAACAGTGCACAAGAATAATCTAATCGTTCCTTAACGTTGGTCGAAACCGATGTCTTTTGAAGCGCGCGACCCATTTGTTCAGCAATGGCCATGAAACGGTGACCAAATATGGATAACGTGATGGGATCAACCTGTGACTGAGACTTGGCATCATTTGCCTTGACCAAATTTTCATTGCCATCGTCGTCATCGTCGTCAATGTTAATAATAACATGCGTTTCAAGAATAACAGCAGTCGTTTTGGGCGCCACCACGATGGTTTGCGTGCCATCAGCCAAAATTGCCGGCCCGCTAACCTTATCGCCAATCTCAAGATGCTCAATCTTGTACACCGGCGTGTCATACCTGCCACCTTCAAAATAAATTTTCTTCGTGCTCATGCGTTTCGATTCATCAACTTTTTTCCTGTTTTGATTAATGGCAAATTTTTGTAATTGCTCATCAACACTGGGTTCGGAAAGTTGAAAGCTCTTGCCAATGCCGCGCACGCGCACGTCGTCCACGATAACATCCCGATCCGGCAAGGTAAATCCGAATTCTTGCAAATGTTGATCAACAAACGATTTTTTAAAATCCCAACCTGATTCAGGCTTAATAATCATTAGTGCTGACTCCGTGCCCTGATATCTCATGTTGAGGTAAAGTTCAAACTCAACATGATCAGATTGGAATCCCTGATCTTGCAATGATTTTGTTGCCTTGAATTTAAGTTCAGAAAATCGGTTAACAAACACTGTTCGTGATGATTCCGTAAACACTACCGAGCTCGGTTCTTGCACTTCTTGAACCACGTCGGCCAATGCCATGCCGTATGCGGACAATACGGATGAATACTTGTGAATCAAAATTTGCTTGATGCCAAGTGCTTGTGCAATCGCCACTGCATGTTGACCACCAGCACCGCCAAACGTGGCCAACCTATGATTTGAAGTATCGTAACCTTTGGCTTCAGTTAATGCCCGGATCGGTCTTGTCATTGCCTCGTTTGCCACCTTAATAAATCCATATGCGACTTCGTCAACCGTCATCTTGTTGGAACTTGAAATTCCAATCTCAGCATTAATCTCATTTGTGAGATCTTGGAAAAGTTTCTCCGTAGCTGATATATCAAGTTCCTCGTTCTCGTTGGGTCCAAAAATCTTGGGGAAAAATTCTGGTAATAACCGTCCTAGTAATAAATTGGCATCTGTTACCGTAAGTGGGCCTCCCTTCCTGCCAAAAAAAAAAAAAAATTATTTGTTTTAGCTCCTACAATGTGAATTTTTTTTTTGGTTTTTGAATTCTTTTACATACCTGTAACATGCCGGACCAGGGTGCGCGCCTGCACTTTCAGGACCAACCACAAACAATCCGTTTCTCCAAAACAATTGTGACCCACCACCGGCCGCCACGGTATTAATATCAAGTTGCGGACTTTGAATTGTCACGCCAGCAGTCGTGGTCTCAAACACATGCTCGTACCGTCCTTCGCCGTATCTCGAAACGTCAGTGGACGTGCCACCCATGTCAAATCCGATAACCGGAATCTTGGTCCTGGCATCGTACGATGTGCGTGCATACCCAACCACGCCTCCAGCTGGTCCGGACAGGATCGCACGCAAGCCCGAAAACGACGCCACGTCGACAAGGCCGCCGTCAGACTGCATAAATTCAAACCTGGTCGTTGTATCCGCATTTCCAGCCACTCCTGTTCGTCCCAACCCGGCATCAAACCCTTTTGCGAACCCGGCAATGTATTTCTTAATCTCGGGCGTCAGGTACGCGTCCGCCGTGGCAGACGTGGCACGCGGAACCAACTTGATCATCGGCATTAACTGGCTTGATAACGAAACATGCTGAAATCCAAGCTCGATAGCAATCTCGCCAACCAACATCTCATGAGCCGGAAACGTGTATGAATGAGTCAGGCATACGGCAACGCTGCGATATCCATCAGCATAAAGTTGTGATATTGATTCTTTAACCTTGATCAGGTCAGGTCGTTTCAAGATTCTAACGACTTCGCCTGATAATCCAATTAAGAGATCATCATCATCATTATTATTATTATTATTAACAACTTGGGTCTTGAATTTTTCTGGATGCTCCGTATAATCTTCCAAAGTAACCCGTTCATCGATTTCAATCACTTTTTCGTAAAGCACGTCGGGCTTGTGAATGGCAATGTCAAAAATTTTGGGTCGTGATTGATTTCCAATCACAAGGCAGTCGCCAAACCCTTTTGTTGTAACCAACGCACATTTCTGACCTTTCCGTTCTAATAACGCATTCGTGGCTACCGTCGTACCCATTCGAATCTTTTTTAATTAACAAAAAAAAAGGATATGGTTAAATAACTGTTTCTTCACTAACCGATTCTGTAATCTCATTAGAATTGCACGTTAAATAATGCCAACTAATGAACAAACCATACCAATAAGACTTGTATCTAGTTTCGCATCCCTACTGATTTGACGTCCGGTATATGCCTCGAGTACTCGCCTGATTGCCTCCCTCGGTGCGTCTTCATAATTCGATGGATCTACCGATAACAACTTGATCACGACATCAGGTCGGTCCGGATGAGACCCTATACAGTCTGTAAACGTTCCACCTCGCTAAAAAAAAAAGTGCCAAAAAGAGAAAAACCAAGTCAGTATGTCAATGTTCTTTTTGCCGATTTTACATACCAATTACGAAACCAAATACTCACGTCAATTGCAATCTTGATCCCGCCAGTAACCGGTGCAGCCCCGTTTAAATCATACGACATTTGTTTCGATTGATAAGGCGCATATATGTTTGCAACGTGCCTTTTTTTTTTTTTTTTTTTAAAGTCAATCAATTGTTTCTTCCTAAAAACAATGGTGTCCGCTGATAGTTTTAAAACGCTTTGTACCTTATTCAATTCTGTTATATGCAATGTTAATCTATAATTTGCCCGCGCGACTTTTTAATTGCGTCATGGATTCTACGTTGAACATGTTTCTCGATAACGACCTTAACTGATTTATTTATAGTATATATAATTGTGAATTTTTTTTTACTTTATAAAAGGGATCAACGTTGGTGTTGTTTTCTTGTACTCAACATATTCCTCACCAAAGAACTTGATCAACAAGTTTTCCTCATCTAAAAATCATGTTAGCATTCAATTTTATCAAAAATTTAAAAAATCGATACATTTAATACGACGGTTGAAAAAACGCCATAGCACGACTGAAAATCCGACCGTGGAAACCGGGTTTAGAATAAACAATTGTGTTCCAATGGCCCACCAGAAATAGCCAAGGTATGATGGATGCCGAGTAATGCTAATCACACACAAAATTCCCGGATTAATTACTGACAAGCAACACAAAATAAAGCCATGTACGAACCTGTAAACTCCAGTTTTAACCAGATCATGAGAATCTGCCTTGTGATGAGCAATAATGTGAGAGAAATTTTTGGAAGCATGGATCATGGCCATCGATCGAAGACATTGACCCCAAATAATCAATCCCAAGCCCAAAATCGAAACAAATGAATAATTTTTTTTCACAGGTTTGAAAAAAATCCATTCAATTATTGCTTCCGTTAGCGCAGCACCGTGAGCTAAACTGTACTGTGATCCATTATTGAATAGAAACGCTTGAAAACATGCAAAATTAGTACTTCACAGAGATATATATATATAGACGCAATTTGGGCGGGAGCAGGTTCTTACAATCAATTGAAACTTTACTTGGATTATACCTCGCAGTGATCCAATACTCCAAAAAATGAAACAGGCATAAAATGGCCATGAACGCTGGCAATTGCCAGTACTTGTGATAAACAACTAACCATCCTGATGCGATGACGGTGATGGTAAAAAAAATTCCAAGCCATGCAGAAATAAGTGCAACCCGATCTGGACCATGGTTTACTGAATTATATAGATATGGTAATTGTTGAACCGCAACATTCTTCTGGCCTTCATCATCTTCATCAGCAGCAGTTGACGGTGACGATTTGTTTTTGACCTGTTGCAATTTTTTGCGCAATAATGCCTTGTGTTTATCGTTATGAGCCTGAATTTCTTCGGGTATTAAAGTAATGTTGTTATTATTGTTTTTATTATTATATATGGCTGAATTTATTTCAAGTAATCCAGGTTGTGCCATGACTGAATTATCCGGGGTTGAATCAAATGGCATCTTTGGCGAGCTCTCCTTGTATACATTAATTGTATTGCACGCTAGACGTCATACACCAAGCAAGTAACAGCAACTGCCTTTATATACAACGGAATTGAAACTTAAATGATAAAAGGGATGGAAAAAAAAAAAAAATCCAAAACGACCTTGCCGTTCTCGGTTTAAAGTTGCCAAAGATATAATTGTTGAACAATAGTAAAAGAGAACAATGCCAGTCGCGCACGAATGGGGTGACAAAAGCACATACAAATACAATACTAAGCCATTACGATTTTCAAAAGACGTGGCAAAACAAAAAGGAATAAATATTTGGCAAGATTTTATATTACATCGTCACCGTACATAACAAAAAAAAAAAAACAGAAATGCAAAACTATGAAGGCAAGATGAGTCGACCCAAGCCAATAAATATATATTAAAAAAAAGAAACCACAACGTTGATATTCTAATCCTGCCGAGTTTTCAATAATCTTTTAACAATTTTATCCTTTGTTCTACAAGTTAAAAGTCAGTAAACGAAAAAATCATTCAAAGCCCAAAAAGAAGGAAAAAAAAGGGGTCTTACATCAAATAGATTACAGCTCCAGAACCCGAAATTGCATCCCGATCGAGAGCATTTAATAAAGCTTGTGAAATTGTTTCAAACAAATCATCAGGTTCCTATAATGCAAAAGTTAACGAAATTTTTCAATCATGGCTAGGGAGTCATGCTTGCTTACCAAGTTAGGCTCCCACAAACTCTCGCACATTCCAAAAAGTTGGTCGCTAGCCGTACCGCCAACCACGAAATCATCAGCAAAGTTTATGCAACCAATCAAATCAAATCCACATATATAAGGCTTGTCGGTTTTGCTATTAATTCCAGCCACTATCGGACCGACAAAATATGGCCCAAATCTATTACCCGAAATCGGTTAATCAGCACGCAGGACAAACTAAGCTAGAAAAATAAATCTCGAATCATACCGCTTCTCGTAAAGAGTGGAAGACACCAAGTTTGCAAAAGTTTGTGGCTCAATCTTTCGTTCTTCCCGCAAGTGATAAAGGTTCACTTTGTAACGAAACACTTCCGATCTTAATATTTTTTTTTTCCAATTACAGTGTTAGCACAAGACCAATCTGACAATCAACATAATTTTTTTTTTCCTAAAAAACTGATTTTCGTGAAACATACAAAGTCGTAACATCTGTAGCAAGTCCTGCTAAGCCAAGAAAAGTATTGTCGTATTGAAAGATCTTTGGGAAGTCATAGGACACGGTCAAGCCTTGCATGCCGAGTCGCAAATCACACCCAATAGCCACACAATCCTTGCCAGCCATGGCAACCACGGTTCCACCTATAACCCGTCAAAACAAAATTAGTAGTCGGTCTTTAGACAATCACCCAGCCAAATTAATAATAGGATCCACGCATCATGGACATTCATCCATCTCGTCGTCATTCGGCTGACGGGATATGCATACCATTAATACTTGAAGGATCCGACATGATCTAATTTATGTGATCCAAAGTAGTTTATTAATGACCTGTCAAAAAAAGAATTGACTCGAGCGCAAGCGAGTGAATTGAATGGGGAATTACGGTGCCCTGATGGTGTGGATGACGCTTACCTTTTTGTATGGAACCTGGGCGATCGAACCTCAAATGTCAAACTGTAAGGGGTTTGTACACGCATATAGTATACATTACGCACTCCAACCTAACAAGTATGCATATCAAAAGCAAACTTGACATTTTAATTTTTCAGAAGATTCGTGTATATACCATAATTTAGTCTTAGGATTAGAAGACATGTCTGAGGCGGCGTCAGAGCAAAGTGTTGCAGTGGCGGCGGTGTCATCATCGACCAAGAACGGGGTTGATAGTACCGCAGATTCCAATGATTCCACCAAGACTGCCAGTATTGCAAAAGTTGGAGTTGGCATTGACGAAACCGGATCTGCAAATTCTCAAGCTTCTTTTTTTGTTGAACCCAATCAGGCCGATATTCACAACGCAACCGTGTACGCGCCTGGAAATAGCACGCCTGAAGCCATAAGCGGTATGACGAAACCTCCGCATGAATTTTTTTACCGGGGTTGGGCTAAACTTTTTTTTTTTTTAAAAAATCATGATGTATATGTATTAGATTATGACGATTCAATTTATGAAATGACTGCGAATAAGGCAAAAGCATACCATAGCTTACTGGTCAAAAAATCACAAAGACTTTCCGACGGGGGGCCATTACTTACAAAACAGTTACGTCAAAAGCAAGAGGATGAGAAAAGGGCACATATCGAAAAAGTTAGAGATTATATATATATATATTTGTCTTTTTTTCAAAAAAAAAAAAAAAAAAAAAATCTCTATGGTTTGCTGACAGTTACGAATAGGTGGAGATTCGAGTGCGATTCCCAGATCAGACACAACTTTTGGGCACGTTTAAGGCGACAGATACGGTGCAAGATTTATGGCTGTTTGTTCAAGAACGGATAGTCGATCCGATGCTGCCGTTTTACTTATTCATTACGCCACCTCGCAAGGTATTATCAGACCTGTCGCAAACGTTGGTGCCAGATTTAAAGTTTAACGCCCGGGAAATGGTGTTGTTTGCCTGGGACTTAAACGAGTTGTCTAAACGTTACGGATCAGAGTATCCGGTACCAAAACAGGCGCTCAAGCCCGAGATTTTAAAACATGCCGAAGATTTGGCAAGGCTGAGACGGAAAGAGCTTGAAAAAAAACAACAGGAAGAACAAGATGATGAGAATGAGAGAAAAAAGGCACAAAAGAAATCATCATCCGGGCACACGTTAGGTGGTTCTCTTACTGCCAAGAAGCCAGCATGGTTTAAATTGAATAATAAGAAATAACGAACCGTTGAAAATGAAGTAGGTTATAGATTATGATGGGCAAACGCGATGCAGTTGAAAAGCAATAACGGTGTTTGTAACTTGCATCTGGAGAGGATCCAAACTAAGGTTTTGTTGTTTGCGGATACCGGTCAGAATGCAGTAATGATAATGCAAGCTTATCAATAAAGCGGATCATGTAAACCTACTAGATTTAACAATCGGATTGGTCAACAATGGGTAGACAAGCATGCCGCCGAATCTCCAATTTTGATTTGCAAATTAATAAAAACACCAGAATAATTAGATATAAAATGCATGCAAACCAAAAAAAAAAAACAAAAACACTAAATTATATTCCAGCCATTGTACGACCTAAAAAAGGTTCTAGAAATCACCTCCGCCAAAGTCACCTCCGCCAAAATCACCACCACCACCACCGAAATCCTGAGCTCCATCAACATAACCTTCGTTATAGTTGTCGTGCATGGCATCAGCCAAGAGCATGCCACCAACCAAACCACCGGCCGCACCAAGGGCAATACCTGTTCCCGTACCTAAGCCCGACCTTCGCTGTTGCTGTTGCTGTTGCACGTACTGTGGCTGCTGCTGATAGTAAGCCTGCTGCGGAGGATAGCCGCCATAAGGTTGCTGTTGAGGATACGGAGCATACGGTTGTTGCTGGTATCCGCCGTAGCCTTGATAAGGCGTGTACTGTTGTTGCTGGTAGCCACCTTGCGGGCCGTAATTTCTCTGCGTGTGAGCAGCAGCCTGTTGCTGCTGTGGTACCCCGTTTTGTGACGGCTTTTCAGTGCGAGCGCTGTCGGCTGTTGGTGAATATGCCGGTGGCGCGTCTGCAGCACCGCCGTTGCCAGCAGATGGCTTTTCCCATTGCGAATTGCCGGTTGCCAGGTTGACATAGTAGAAACTAAGACGACATCAGACAATGAACGAACACAATTTTTTTAAGCAAGTGGGCCATACGTTTTGTAATTTAGATCGTATTTGGCCAACCATCCTGTAGAATTACGTGTACATGTTAGCTTGTTTGGCCCGAACTTGACAAATGCCACGAACCTTCAGGAACACTTGGAGGCGGGGGTCCGGCCGGAGGAGCAGCCGCTGAACTCATGAGATTGTTTTTATGGTATCTCTGGCCTTGAAAGAATGGTAATAAAAGAGTTAAGCCAGGTGGAAATGGATGGAAAACGACAAGTCGGTTGAACGTGATTTTGAATGCCGAGCCCCCGGGGGGGCGCGGGTAACCTACTAATACTTGCTTGGCCTAATTACACGACGACTACACGACTTCTGCAGGCATGGGCTGTTCTGTACTTGCCGTGCTGAGCTGCAAGCATGAACGCATCTTGACCATCGCAATCACACTGCATCCTGGCCAGCTGTTTCTCATCACCATCGCAACGTTGTCGCTGTGTTGATTGATGGTGATGCAACGCGGGGCGGATTCTGCTGCCAACGGCGGCCTGGCCAGCAGTGTGCACAGCCACTGGCCCGTCAGCAACGTGGGTGAACTTGCTTGTCGGTACGGGTATAAACCGTAAATCATGGTAGCTACGGGTGGACTCGCCTGTGCTCGAAGTCCAATCAATCAACGAGCTCATGGATTCTTTTCTTTGCCTTGAGCGACGACGTAAACATAAACCAATTTGCGTTGCAGTTATGCCATATGTCTAGTTATTTTGGCGCACCGCACTGTGCTTGTGCTGCTGCGGCAAAGCCCAAATAATTCATTACGTATTTACCGTTGACTACATGCACGAAACATAGCCGCCAACTAACCTGCCCTCGGCTTTCTTAATATCCCTGAATCGACTTGACCACGGCACGTTAAAGTCTCTGTTGTTGTTGTTTGGCTTTTTTGGGCAAGTGAGATTGTTCACTAAAGTGCTTTTACCCAAAAGAAAAGAACAAGAATCAAATAATCAAATTCCCAGAAAAAAAAATGCCGTTGATCCATCGCAGGACGAGTCATGACGATGCAGATAGTATAGATGAGACGCAACCACAGAGTGCTGATCAGAAGAAACCAAAATCTAGAAGACCTCCAAGTATGTTGGAACCGGTTGCGGCCGGAAAAACAAAAAAAAAAAAAAAAAATTTAACAGTTTAATATGTCGACTAACATGATTCGTTTATCACTAAAGATACGGCTTTTCGACAACAACGTTTAAAAGCATGGCAGTACGTTATTAAATTCTTTTATTTTTTTTTTTTTCTTTTTGGTTCTAAACAAAATACAAAATTACAGGCCAATCTTAACTCCCAAAACTGTTCTGCCCTTGTTTTTCACCATTGGCATAATTTTTGCCCCAATTGGTGCTTTACTTTTATACGCCAGCTTCAGGGTGCAAGAATTAACCATTGATTACACTCATTGTGCCACGGAGGCCAGTTCCACCCTGTCTGAGATTCCAACCAAATACGTGCAAGCGCATTTCAAATCCGTGAATTTGAAATCTCATCCGGCTCAATGGCTAATCTATACAAATTCATCTGCTCCTGATGGTCAACAGGACGTTTGCAGGTTGCGGTTCCGCATCGAGCACGACATGACGCCGCCCATCTTGGCTTACTACAAGTTAACAAATTTTTATCAAAATCATCGCAGATACGTGCAATCAATTGATGAAGATCAAATTAATGGCAAGGCAGTGCCGGCTAATAAGTTGCGCAGTGATAACTTGTGCAAGCCCCTCGTGCTTAACCCCGAGGGAAAGCCCTATTACCCTTGCGGCTTGATTGCCAATTCATATTTTAATGACACGTTTGCATCACCTGTTTTCAAAGGTGACATTGAAGTTCACAATGCAGACGCGGACAATGTTCCGTTCAACATGACCCAAACTGGCATCGCATGGTCAAACGACAAGAAAAGGTTTCAAAAGACGGCATACAAGGCTTCAGAAGTCGTGCCGCCACCGAATTGGCAAGCATCTTTCCCGGATGGATACACGGACGATAACCTGCCCGACATTTCCGAATGGGAATCTTTACAAAACTGGATGCGCACCGCCGGCTTGCCCACTTTTTCAAAACTCGTGTTGCGAAACGACACACAATCACTAAGCAAAGGTGTTTACGAAATCGATATCGGCTTGCATTTCCCGGTTACTGTGTACGGTGGCACGAAATCTTTAGTAATTTCGACTCGCAGCGTCGTCGGCGGTCGAAACAATTTTTTGGGAATCGCATACCTGGTCGTGGGCGGGCTTTGCATCGTGCTCGGATTATTATTTACGGTTCGTCATTTGATCAAGCCAAGAAAATTAGGTGATCATACTTATCTGTCATGGAATAATGAAAACAGTTTATCATCTTCTGCTCCATTAGCTGGTACCGCAACTAGATGATTTAAACCGTATTTTAAATTGTGTATTGAGCCTTTTTTTTTATTGTTTTTATTTTTTTTGTGGTTTTGTCATACTTTATGTTTTACTAGTCTTAAGATTTTTTTTTTTTTTTTTTTTTTTTTTTTGTATAAACCGTCAAATAGGTCTTTTTCCATAATGTTTTTGTGGCAGTGTATCAATCAAGTCTTTTTAAATGGCGCATTTAATAGTAATCCTTATCCCTCGATTGTAATAAATTTAATATTTATATTATATAACTTTCTAAATCAAGGCGCATCAAATCTTTACACTAACCGTTGCGTACAATCAAATTATACTTATACATGACCGCATGAGGCAAAAATAAACAAAACCCAACAACCAATAAACTTATACAAAAGCCTCGTTGAAAAAAAAAAAAAAAAAAAAAAAAAAATATCATGAAATAAATAAAATAGTCCTCCAAAAATTACCTTACCTGCCCAAAAAAAAAAAAAGATCAAAGCCTATTATTGACAAGATTAATAAACTACTTGCTTTTCATCTCTTGTCACAATCTGATTCACATGATCAGTTGACGATTTGCCATTAATCTGCGGACTAGAATCAACAACCGTGGTACCGTCATCATCATCGGTGGGAAAAGTTATTGGATGGATGTCAATACTCTGAATGTCATGAGGAGATACAGAATTAAACCGTTCCGCAACTTGAATACCACCGTCTTCATCTTCTTCTTCTCGTTCTTGTCGTTCGTATTCATCATCTTCATCTGCAAAATCGTCTTTCTGGTTGCCATTTTCAATACCGTTAGGCAATGCCAACTCATAGTTATTTGACGACGTGGATCCACGTAAATCTTCAGTGGACTGAGTCAGCGGAATTGGAACAAATCTAGACAATAATTCGTTACGCTGTCCTATCGTATTTTTATCTTCTGCTTCTGTTTCGTCTTCTCTGTCGCCCGTCGCTGTAGATTCAATGCCCTGGCTTTCATTTGAAGCATTCGAGGCAACATCGTCATGCTCAACAATCACTGGCTCTTCATCTAACGACTCAGCTGGTTCATGCGTACTTTTCGTCTCCTCCTCACGCCCAGGTCCAACTTGACCCACACGACTATTGATGGAAGCTGTAGAAGATATAATCTCGGATATTGGCTGTGCGGCTTCAGTTGGACTAGTAGCACCTGTTGTGACTGCAGCAGCAGACTTTCTACTCCCAAGACGCTTGAAAAACTTCTGAGACAGCCGCCTTTCCTTAGGTGGATGGCCTGCCGCGGCAGAGGCCTCATTTTTCGCCTTCCGGTCCTCAAGTTCCTTCAATCGTTGCTGCTTGGATTCCTCCTTTTTCTTGTCCTTTTCTTCTTTTTTAACCCTTTTCTCCTCTGCTTTTTCTTCCCGCTTTCGAGCTTTTTCTTCTGCTTTTTCAGTCTTGATTCGTTCTCTCTCTTCACGAAGTTGCTCATCCCGTTCACGATCAGCCAACGCTTTTTCACTAATCTCATTAAGAACAGGTTGCACGTTGCGTTGCGCAATCTTGGATACTTCGTCTTGGCTCATGTAAACGCCACCACCAATATCAATCTTTCCAGCATTTGCTGTATATTTGCCTTTGAACTCCTGCTCGGCTGCAGCTAGTGCCAAAGCGTTAAACTCTTTATTCCCCCACAATGTTGTCGCAGAAATTTCCTTATCAATAGCACCTAACCTGGAGTTCACATTACGTTCAGCAGCTGCGAGAACAATCTGATATCTTGTAACTTCATCATACCGATCAAACTCATTCAGTTGCGCATGAGCTCGCTGTTGCTCCAATTGAATCTTGCGCGAAGCATTTTCAGCGCCCGACAAAGCGGTAACTGGTGATTGTCCGGATTGTGGCTTGTTTCTATACGCTGACGAAGAATGACTTGAAACTGTATAGATTTGCTCGGGCTTACCAAGTGTAGAAAGCCTCTTGTCAGCTGCTTTTTTTGCCGCATGTTCTAATCCAGCCATGCTCTTGATGCTAGTCTGAGGAATTCCCGTCGATTTTGCATAGTATTGCCTGGTTGATTTGCCATGACTAGCATTACGCGCTAAAGAAGAAGCAGCTCCAGAAGCAGCAAAGTGTTGTTCCTCATCATCCAAAGGTGAAGGCGGAGTAAGAAATTCTTCGCGACCACTGGTCGAAAACGCAAATTTTCCAGCTCCGACAGCTTCAGACTCCAACTTGGGAGATAGCGGAGGAGTGTGTTGTGGCTTACCTGGTGGGTATTTCTCTTGAGCCGCTAGAGTAGAGTATCTGTGCGGCTTAGCCGAAACCGCAGTCGTGTGAGATCCTGTTTGAGAAGTGATTGTGTATTTTGGATCTTTTTGTAAAATCTTGGCAAGACCTTCTCGCGATGCGGGGTCTGGTTTCCAAATTTCGGGTGATTTGCTATGAGACGCCGCCAGTAAAGCTGCGGAGGCTGCGTTGGCTGAAGTGCCATCCGGCTTCCACATGGGAGTAACCTTGACATCTCGAGCCAGATTCGCAGCTAAATCTAAACCAACATGATTAGAATAATTCTTTTTTTTTCTTTTCTTTTTTAATCACATACTTGAAGCGCTAAGCTTAACACCAACTATTGGATGTGATGGAAGATCTTGCGGATTTGCAATAACAAGAGGACGACTACTCCGGTAACTCTGCTTTGAAGTGAACTGTGACGACCGTGCAGACCGAGTCACGGGTCTGTTTGAATGGGTGGTTGCAGTAGTCTTGGAATCAATAGACGCCGTTCTTGCATCCTGAAATTGCGCATGTTTCTTCGTCGCGGAAGGAGACGATTTAAGTGACGCCCTAAGAGCGGCTGAAGCTGTCGAGTCTCGAAGTTCGTCTGAAGAAGTAAGCTCTGTAGGTGGGAGCCTGTCTGAACCTGGCCGCTGGTTGGGAAGTTCAGTCTGGTCAACCCATTTTGCCGTCGCGGCAGATCGCCGAGTATCAAAGTCCGTCATACTAAGTAAATATTTGAGAATCAAGTGAAATTAAAAATCTTCAGTGTTCTTATCGGATCCGTCGCCCCCCCAAAAAAACAAACAAACAAGATATATACGTATATAATAATTCAGATCGAACTCACGGAAGAGTTCGACGTGGTGGCAGAGAGTTACTTATTTAACAACTTTGCTCACGTTGGTGTGACGATCGGCAACGAGTCGTGAAATGCTATTTTGGCACCAGTCGAACAAATGTGGACCCTAACCCCAAGTGATGAAATAATTGTATTTGCCGAGCACCTGGTCCAAGATAAGCCGATGTGCGGCGCCGCATCAAGCAAGGCGTTGCGTCATTCTGCAGAGACTACAGGAACCCGTGTCGGAAGCTCATCATCATCATCATCGTCATTGTCATGTGCCATGCCTCTAATTAATTTTTATATACAACTAATTTCTAACATATATGTATTTGTGCCATACACTTGCCCCCGTCTATGCACATTTCACAGTTGCTTTTCTTTCTTGGCTTGTCTATTCTTTTCCACCACCGTTCGCTCCACAAACTTCAAGATTTCATCAAGAATAATAACCGGGGCGCTAATGTAAACAATCGCTTTCCATTCGTGAAACGTGAGTGATGTGATTGAAAATAATGTCTAAACTTCGTGTTAAATTTCATCGTTTCATTCCTTTATAAAATAATTTCTTACCTGGAAAAATGGAATGTATACGATTCCCAAGTGCAAAACCAACGAAAGAATAATCGCATAAACCAGCGTCAAGTTCTTCCACAGAGGAAAGGTTAATAAACTATCCGTTGATGAAAGTCCGTTCATGGCATTAAACATCTCAATAACAACCAAAATGGTCAAAGAAACCGTGGATGCCTTCGTTGAAAATTCGTTGCCAAAAATCTCACAACCAAGCTCAGGAAATTGGCTTGAGCAGCTATGAAAGTGTGAAAGCTGATAGAATGAAATTTGAGGTCCGTCGGGATTGAACAAAAATGACCATGCATATCCGAATACGGTCGCAGCACCGACATAAGTTCCAATAACCAAATATCTGAAAAATAACCATTTGCCAACCAGTGCCTCATCTCTGGATCTAGGCTTGCGCTTCATGATATCATTATCCGGGGGATTAAACCCGAGTGCGGTAGCAGGCAAACCGTCAGTAACCAAGTTTACCCACAAAAGTTGGACAGGAATTAACGCTTCTGGCATGCCAAGCAAGGCAGTCAAAAAAATGGATACAACCTCACCAATGTTCGATGAAATCAGATAACGAATAAATTGTTGAGTGTTATTATAAATTGCACGACCTTCCTCAATAGCTGATTCTATCGTGGAAAAATTATCATCAGCAAGAACCATGTCCGCGGCAAGCTTAGCAACGTCGGTTCCAGAACCCATAGCAATACCAATATCCGCCTTCTTGAGTGCGGGTGCGTCATTTACTCCGTCACCAGTCATGGCAACAATCGCACCAGCACTCTGTAAGAGATCAACAAGCTTGCTCTTATGAGTTGGTTCGGCTCGTGAAAACAATTTGGCACGCTTGGCAGCTTCAAGTTGTTCCGATTCTGATAACTCGTCGAATTCACGCCCAGTGTAGCTCTTTCCTGAAACATCTTCACCTTCAGAGAAAATACCAATCTGCCTGCAAATGGTCTCAGCAGTTTGCTTATTATCACCCGTGATTACGACAACTCTAATACCAGCAGCATTGCATTGTTCGATTGATTGTCGGACTTCAGGACGTGGCGGATCTAGCATGCCAACAAGACCCACCAATGTTAAGCCTTGCTCTAACGCGGTGTAATCTTCAGATGACTTGGCGGTCTTGGCTAACGGATCAGAAGCAACATCATCTCGAATGGCCAGCGCAATAACACGAAGACCTTTCTTTCCATATTCATTAACCTTGTCTTGAAATGAAGCAATAACTTTGCTAGACAGAGCTATCTTTTGCGTGCCATTGTAAACAAATGATGATCTTTCAAGGACGCTTTCAGGAGCTCCCTTGACAAACAATTCAGAGCTGCCAGCAGTCGTGCTTGAGACCAAAACTGACATACTCTTTCGGTCGCGAGAAAATTCAAACGTTGCTTCTCTTTGATGATCCTTTGCGTAAATATCGTGCTTAAATCCAAGCTTTGATGAGAGAACTCGAAGAGCGGCTTCAGTAGGTTCACCCACATGCGAGTAAGTTTGGGTTGCATCATCATAAACGACTTCAGCATCATTGCACAGGCTAGAGACTTCAGCAATTCGAAAAATCGAAAAAACATTAACCGGAACAGCAATCGTAGTCCCGGCACCATCTTTAACAGCTCCAATGGGAGAAAACGAAGTTCCCTCAACGTCAAGTTCGGCAAGGTCAGAACCAGAGAAATATACAACCTTTTGAACACTCATTTGATTGGTGGTTAAAGTACCAGTCTTGTCAGAGCAGATAACACTGGTACTGCCTAATGTTTCAACACTTGGTAAGCTTCGGACAATGGCGTTCTTTTGTGCCATTTTTCTGGTACCAAGAGCAAGGCAGGTCGTAATCACAACGGCAAGGCCTTCTGGAATAGCTGCAACCGCAAGAGCAACAGCAATCTTGAAATAATAAATGGCTCCCTTAACAACTCCCTTATGAGCTGGATCATTAAAATTTTTAATGTTGATAACCCAAACCAAAATACAGATGACCATGATAACTTTTGCCAACGTCTCACCAAAGTCGTCTAGTTTTTGCTTGAGCGGCGTAGGTTCCGAAATTTGAGACACAATTGATGTATGAATATCACCAATTGCGGTGGAAGAACCAGTAAGAACAACAATTGCCCGGCAATGACCCAAGGTCACGGTGGTTCCGGAAAACAAAATGTTAATCTGATCCTGCTTGACAGCTTTCTTATCCGAGATTTCATCGATTTCTTTGCTGACACTTTCACTTTCACCGGTAAGTAAAGCTTGATCAACTCTAAAACTATTACTGTGAATAGCGAAAACTCTGCAGTCAGCTGGCACCCTGTCGCCAACCGAAACGTCAACAATGTCACCAGGAACGAGGTCTTCGGCTTTGATCTTATAAACACTACCATTTCTGACTACTTTTGCTTCCGCTGGGGAATATTCACTCAAAGCAGCAATTGCCTTTTCGGCACTCGTTTCCTGTTGAACACCGACTACTGCATTTAATATAAGGATGATAAGGATGACAGCCGGGTCAACAAAAGCGGTGAAATCCTCACTGTCGTCAAACAATGCGAGCGCAAACGAAATAGCAGCCGAGGCTAATAAAATTAATACCAATTGGTCTTTAAATTGAGCCAATATTAGTTCCCACAATGGAGTTGGAGGATCTTCAGGTAAAGCTATATGTAACAACATCCTTATCAGTAAACATGCCACAACGCGATTTATTTCTCAAGCGCAATTAAGCGACAAAAATCAATCATGCTTAAATTATTAAACACGAAAAGAAAAAAAAAAAAATTTTTACATAAAAACTAACCATTTGTTCCAAACTTCTTTCGTTTAGCTTCAACTTGAGCATCGTTCAATCCAACGACGAGATTGGCTTCCAGCTCCTTGACAACCTCGCCAACAGACCGAACAAACGCGTCTTCCATGATACGTCACTACTGTCCAAGTCTTATCGGAAAAGAAAAAAATTGGGTGCCAGTAGAAAGTCGCTTGTCTGAAAAAAAAACAACTATCTTAAGAACCGAATTGACCGAGGGGGGGGGAAGGGGAGGAGTGAAGAAGACAACTTGGCGCGAATAAAAACTTCGAGGAGCGTTTAGCTTATATATACGCTATCCGTGAATATGATATTTTAGCTTTGCCCAGAAATATCAAACCCAATATGTTTCTATTCATAACTAAGCGCAAATTGTGAAGTATTGCCACAAAAAGTTAACAGAACGCTAACGGAGACGTAGCTTCTTTTCAGCGCCGTCCGGCTTGCGGCTCCAAACAATCCATAACGTTTTGACATTTATGTATAAATTGTTTCTGTGTACAAGTCAGGAATTTCACCACATTATTGTTTTTGTTACTTCTTCTTGTCACTTTACCATGGAAGGTTCATCATTTGAATTTCCATATGAAACGGTTCACCAGCTGTGCACAATGCAAGCGATTTTGAGTTTTTATTGAATGGCATGACACTATATTTTAACTTCAAGTCAGAAAAACAGAAAACCTAGAAAGACGTGCTGGCGGCACAAAAAAAGACTGTCACCGTTGCCGACGTTTGGGACGACCTTATACGTGAATTAGACCAGGAAGCACCTGCCATCATGCTAGCATTCAATTTTTAAAGATTGGTGTACTTATTATTCTAGGATGAACATCAGTTGGCGAATACAAATGGAAGAGCCTTGAATCTGAAAGCCTCGTTTGAATTTGAGGATTTGCCGGTCCAATTTGACTTGCCTAATCCCGAGATCTTCAAAGACAAGGCCAACAACGGGGAAATACTTCGAGTGACGAACGAGCTCGTGGAAATAATCTTTTCTTGGATTGGATTTTCGTTCAGGAACATAAGCAGCCAGAAGATTTCATCTTTATGGTACGTCCTCAAGTGCTGTCAAGACCAAGAATGCGCCCATGAGATTCAATCTGGACAGCAAAATCGGAAACGAGTTTGTCATTTTGCACGCTATTACTGCAACAGCAATCTGGTATTTAGCTACGACCATTTACGGCGACGGCTTAATATCACGCTGCAACACACGCCTCATGCATCGAAAATATTGAGCAAAGAAAAAACAAGAAATTTACATAAAAGATAAAAAAATAACCAGCTGCCACGGTATCAGAGTTCATAAGTGTGCCGGTTATTTTTTATCTTTTATGCAAATTTCTTGTTTTTTCGTTGTTTTCTCGTTTGTTTTATTTGGTGGATTGTTGTACGATATAATAGAGACATATATAAAATTGTAGATTTGTGCTCGTTGAGAAAGGTTCTTTGAGGACGACCATAGTCCTATATTGCTTTTGTATGTCTCGATATCGCATTGTTTCAAGACTAGCGTTTGAAAAAAAAATCGATCGTATGGTTGACGTTTTTATACACACAAAGTTGAACAGACCCGGGCAAGTTATTACTATTTTCTTACTATAGTTCATAGACCGTATGGCAGCCCCAGCTATGACAGACTTTATTTTTTAAAAGAAAGCCGATTGGTTGTTGTCGTGGCAACGTTCAAACTTAGGGTTAAATCGAGAAATTCATAAATTTGTAGATGTAATGTGTGGGCTTTTCCTTAATTATCGGTTATAGATGACCGTGTCACAATCCCGTGAAGATTAATTCCGATGTGAATGGGGTGGGTGGGGTGCCTTATGGGGAGCATGCAAAATCCGTCAAATTTATCGACAAGCTGCATCACTCAAAAAGAAAGACAAGCATTAACAACTTGAATACTTTGTTTAACTGATTCGTAGGTAGTTTAGTGAATCAATTTGTATCGTCGTTCTCAGTTTTGACCTATACTATACACATGCGTGATGACCTCACCAGAGATACGCTTCAGATGATTATAAGATATGACAATGACTGTTTTCAATGTAGTTAGTACAACATGAAGTTATAATCTTGCGAGATTTGATACGTCTGAAAGCTGCAGTTTTTGAATCACCGAGAGAAGATACACCAAGGGCCAATATATATATATATATATATATATATAATGCCAGCCCACTTTAATCACAAAATTACTGCATATCGACAAGTGGAATTCAAAAGAGCTCAGCTAAACATGCATATAGTGAAATATTCTTGGTTCAATCATATAACGACAACTGGCGCAAAAGGCGCTGCGGCCAATGTCCATCATTGTGGGGTTTGTCAACCTCAAACCTAATTAGTGTTTTAGCAGCCCTCGTTTACAGGCCCCATCAACAAACATGCGTTCAACCGGTGACCATTATGATTGTACAGCGCCCGTAGACAGCATTTTTAGTTGATTGGCATCGTAACTGACACATTTCATGTCCATCTGAATAATGATTTGAATATTCAGATCTGGCTGAAGGTGTGAAAAGCGGAAAAAATGCTAACGCGGAGTTAATTAAGCTCAGGACAGCCGTTTGCCAAAAGTAAAGTTTTTCCACTTTTTTAATATTAGCCTTAAATGGCTGCAGCACTAAACTTCGATCACTAAATTTCACGATCGCCTCGAGCTCTTTCGCGACAACAATCACTTTACTTTTGAAATATCATTTGTATTTTTTTTTCCCATTCGTTTATATATATATATATATACACGTATTTTTTTTTTTAGATTTAATTGCTCGCAATCGCGTCGTAATGCGCCTGCACCTTAACTCTGCCTTGCGCAGGGGTTTAATTCTTGCCATTGTTGTCCTAACGATTGTGACCGTCAGCCTTCACCAACGTGTAAGTATATATACCGCCACCCTCTTTAACGGTTTGATTTCACCATCTCTTTCTTTCTTTTTTGTGTTACTTTTTTTTGTTATCATCGATAATTCTTCATTTTTTTTTGTCTTGACGAAAATGCTCCAAGCCAATTCCGAATTTGAAAACTAAACTAGCCCATTCAACGTTTTTTTTTTTTTTTTTGAGAAAAGAAATTTTTGGTTTGGTTTATGCGTTTGTAGTACTGTACTAACTAAAGTTCATCAGAAACCCTCGAAAACTTCAGCAGCTCGGATTAAGACTCCTCAAATCGCCAATGATCTTTTGCAGTTTGGCACGCTTGCGCCATCCGCTGCGCAGGAACGAACGGTTCACTTCATTTTTCCTGCAACACAAATTAATAAGCTTGTTTGCAAGGCATTGTTTTCGGCAGGTCTTAATAGCTATCCTCCCCCAGTTTTGCTTAATTTTAATTCGGTTTTCCGCGATGCTGAAGAAGCCCGATTTATGAAAATTGCAGCAATTCACAAATACCTAACCATGAAAGTACACGATGAGGACCTTGTTCTTATTATGGACTCATATGATACATGGTTTCAATTATCTGCTGATACCTTAATCGAAAGATACTACAAGATTCAAGAACACGATAGGAAACTTTATTATAAAAAACATACAAGGCATACAAAGTCAACATCAGGTCTTGACCTTGCTGCGACTGATCCTTCTTCTTCAGGAATTACCGTGTCCAAGTCCGGCGCTTCTGGTGCGGATGAGCTTATCCCTGACGTCTCTGAAAGCAAGCCTACTAAGAAACGCGCGGTTGATGATAATTCCATCAGTCATGACATTGAAGAGATCCCGCCGTATGCTGAACATGCCATTTTTGGAGCTGATAAAGTGTGCTGGCCAAACAAGCGGACTTCTGCTGCCTGTTCCAACGTTCCAAACTCAACTCTTCCGTCAGGCATTTACGGCCCGGATACTGACACCGACGTATACGAATTTAAGGTGCGCCCGCGATGGCTTAACTCGGGAAACATTATTGGGCCCGCCAAAGTTTTGAAAGAGATTTACATGAGAGCGTTTGATGTTCAGCAACGTTCACGCATTCATTTTTCTGATCAGCTTATTTTGGCAGATATTTATGGCAAGCAGGATCTTCCGATTCGTATCGACTACGAGTCTTATCTTTTTCAAACTATGACTCATTCTCACTCAGATGTCATGTATCTTTATGAGGACTTGGTGGAAGATGATGAAGATCCAGATGCTGAGCATATTGATCCGATCACTGGCGTTTCATCAAAGAGTGGCGCGGGCGGGTCTGCCAATTCGAACGACGACGTAAACAAGTTTGAAAACAAAAAATTAATAGACGACGCGTTTTTCACCGTGAAACGTCGTCGCATATCCGAAAAGCATTTGGCATGGAATCGAGTTTCAGGCGTTGTCCCCGCAGTGTTACATTTTAACGGCCCTAAGCTTGCGCTCGAGACGTGGTGGAACAAAATGTGGTGGGTGCATGATCAATCTCCGGTTCATCGATTGCAAAGACTTAAACACGTTCGCCGCACGTCTGGTGCGTTTGTTGATGATGATGGAACCATTTTTAAGTCATGGAAGGAATTGTGTGGCAAATTTGACATGTTTGAATACACGCCTTCACCGTTTGATAACGTCAAGTTAAGGCCTAACGCGCCACCATCATTGGATCCCGAACCATTTAGACTAGGCATGAACCCTCACAAGTCACCATCTGATGTTTTGCGGGACTTATCGAAGATGAGGGAAGATGAACGGAAAAGGGAAGAAGATCGAAAAAAGAAGGAAGATGAAAAGAGAAAGAAAGAGGAACAGGATCGGAAACTTAAGGCAGCAACAGCAAACCTAAAGATATGATTTTATATTTGGTACGTGTAATTTTTTATACTGCATTTCGCTTTGCTAACTTCAGTTAGTGATTTTCATGAAAAAAAATTTTTTCTCTTTTTCTTTCGCGCTGCATCGGTCATTCAATATCAACCTTGTCATTTTAAATTTTGTGTATTTAAATGTGGAGTTTTTTGTGTTTCTTTACTTTATTTATTTATTTTTTTCATATTTCCCAAGGCAACAAAACAAACAGCATTTTATCAAATCTTTCGTTATATTCTATTATAATATTGCCTTTTTGTATCATTCCGTGTTTGTAAAATATCACAACTTGTTGAATATATTAATAGATTAATAGATTTATATCTAAAAACAAAATAATCCAAAAACATGATTTATTGTTTAATAGTAGTTTAGTACACGCATCAAAACAATACAATACAATACAATACAATACAATACAATACAATACAATTACAAGTTACAATCATTCAAAAAAAATTTTTTTTTTTTTTTTTTTTGTTTCAAAACAAGTCTTTCAATGCTTCCGAAATCTTTGCAATTTTCGTTTCCTTATTCTTTAAATCTGCCAAGGCCTCAATAATAGTGTCAAGTTTTTTGTTAACATCAACCAAGGATTCGTTAACAATCTTTCGAACCAATGGTTCGATATCAGTCGGTGCCGGTGGCGTTTCAATCTTGGAAAGAGTTGACTGGGTAATTGAATCAATTATGGAAGCATGGCTTCCTGCGACCTTGGTAGAAACAGACGGCGCTGCTGATGGTGATTCAATCCGTTTATCCTCAGCAGACTTTCTCTTCGAAACTTTTGACTGCAACAGTGTAGTTGATGACACGGAAGGTGCTGTCTTTTTCGTACCATAAACCAGTGCTTCTTTCTCCCCGCCTTTTCTGTCTTGCCGATCAGTCTTGGTAGGAGCTTCTTCCTTGAAACTTGCAGCTCCCAAATCTTTCTTTTCTGATGCAATCTTTTTTGGCGATTCGTCTTGTTTTGATTCATTCTTTAAAGCTTTCAATGACGAACCCGCAAATTCTTTTCTACCCGTATCGGGTTCTTTGTTAGTTTCTTCCTTCGCATCAGATGCCACAGTTATAGCATCACCGGCTGGCTCCTTGTGTTTTGTAGTGCTTGATGGCTTCGTCTTTGGTACTTCATCAGTTGAGGTTACAGAGGCTGCAGCTGCCTTCTCGGCGGCTTCTTTCTTGGCAGAAAATGATCCCTCTGTCAATATTGTCGGCACAAGTTTAGGTGTGCCTGAGGAAGCAGTGGAGATGGATTTAGGAGCAACATTAGTCTTTTTAGGCGTAATAGCCGGTACCTCAGGTGCTTCCGGGCCCGCTGATGGTGCTACCAAGTTGAGAGCAGCATTAGTCTTTTTAGTTGTAGCAGCCGGTACCTCGGGTGCTTCCGGTGCAGCCAATGACGCTACCGCTTTAGGAGCAACCGATCTGCCTTTAGACTTGATCGCTCCAACCGGTACGATATTGTGCTTCTTCACTGGTGATTTCTGAACAGGCTTTATCTCATTAGAATCCACTCCACTACCGACTGAGCTCTTTTTCTTATCTTCATCACCGAGCTCACTTACTATTTCCGAAGGACCGGAAATACCTGTGGTGAGAAGTGGTGCTAATCCCCAAGCCTTGTAAGCTATTCTTTCAGCAGAAACAGGAAAAATCGTGGCACCTTCATTGTGACAAATATAAAGATCAACAAGCGCATCATCTGACGTAACTTCAAATAACTTGAACGAAAGAAGTTGCTTTCCTGGGTAGAAAGAATACGAAGAAATGTAATCAAATCCGGCAGCGCCATGATCACGTCTAGCCATGCCACCACTCGACAAGGCTTTTAAATAAGCGGATTGAGTAATACCTGATAAAGATTCTTCAACTTCACCTGGAAAGGTCAAATGCGCAAAATCAAACGCATTCCTTTCTGCAGACGAAATGACAACTATTCCAGTGCCATAGCTAATATCGACCCCGTTCAACACCGATTGATCTTCCTGTTCAGGCAAATGAATTTCTTGAACTACTCGTTTTTGCGCCAGATCCCACACGTGAAAAGATTTATTTTGATTAAAGCCGAGAAGCAAATAGCGAAGCGGGATTTTCGCCTTAAGAACCGAAGGAGAATCAACAAACCTCACGCTGTTATATTTTGTATTGCCATACGGACCTAAAGACGAAATCGGTTCTCTAATTGTGGCCTTTTCTGCGCCTTGACCAAGAGGTGGCAGAATGCTGACATCCCAGAACGAAACAGCACCAGACCTGTTAAGACTGGCAATAACGGTTCCATCAGGTGAAAAAACAAAGTCCTTCGGCCCAGAATCTATAATCTGAACGGCTTGCTGACCCGTTCGTTCTGATAGTGTTCCACGTCTAATCTCCTGGAATGCTTCAGGATTTAACTGAAATATATAAATACTCTTTCCGATCGAGACCGCAAGGCAATCGGCAATAGTCGGCCAGTGCACACTAGCTTTTGGAACATGTTCTGAATTTGGAGGAAGCTTGTCAATTCTCAATATCTTCCGATATTTGTTCTTAATTGGAACGTCAAATGACGTTGTAAGTAGTTCCCAAACAATAATCTCATTATTGACGGTAGTTGAGACTAACAGAGATGTTCCCTGAGAAGTTGGAAAATTGCTGAACAACAAATTGATAATTCGATGGTCGTCATGACCAGTTAAAACTATAGCAGAACCATCCTCCTGACTTAATACCCTGATTCCTGAATTGGCCGGGTAGGCGATAAAGTCTTCATTGACAGCAAGAACATTCCTGTCAAAACTGCTATAGTCACGAGAAAAATTGGCAATGGCCTCGCATTCGTCTGGCACGATTGTTCCCGATGATCTGATGGAGTTGATAGAAAGTGAAGTGTTTTCTTTCAAAGGAAGTCTATACCCAATTGGTTGGATAGACTTATCACCAGCTGGCTTTAATTCCCTAACTGGAACCTGAACCGTCGGCGCAGTCACAGGTAGTATAGTATTATCAGCTAAGAAAGTTGGCGGGTTTAGAGGCTTAACAGAGCCGTTTATTATAGCAGGATCGATCGGAGAAGGAGGAATATGTTGTTTCAGAATATTTGATTGCGCAACCTGCGGCTCTGTCGGCTTTAAATGTTCGAAAGCCAGTGCTTCCAAGTCATCAAACGGATTATTGTATTGAGCACTAGAACCAACCAAGGGTTCAGGAGAAACCGGTTGAGCCTGTTGAGCCTGTTGAGCCTGTTGAGCCTGTTGATAAAACGACCCATTAGATCCACCATAAAAATCCGTCGTATGATCCGGCGTAATAAATTGACCTCTAGGTTTTAGCAAAAGATTCACATTAACCAAATTAGCAGCTGGCGCAGCTGGCTGTGGCGGACTGATTCTGGGCTGTGCTAGCGAGCTCGATGCGATCGCTGGATCATCCAATTGAGCATGCAGTAAGTTTAAAAGAGCTTTCGAACTCATGTTTATATAATCCAAATTTTGGTTTGTGTTAAATCTTGATAATAAACTGAAAGTGAAATATATTCTGCACAGTTTAAATTGGTACGTTAATCCAGCTGATCATTCATGTCATGCTTAACGGACAAGCAATAATTTTCTAACAACTAACCAGTATTCTTGTATTCGATCCAATTACAAATTGTAATAAGCAAAATATATAATCGAACAATTCTTTGTAATGAAAATTGACTGTTTTACAAACAAAGAAGAAAGACGTGTTTTGAATTACAAAGTTTAAAACCGGTGACGCGGGATAGCTCTTGTGATTGATTGATCATCGGAAACTGTCTACGATAATTTTACAAAGCTCTCACAAAAAATAATAATTATTAATTTTTAAAACAAAATCTAATTATAACATTCAAATGTTTAATTTGTGTTTTGCTTCATATCATTCACATTTGGGAATTGGACGAGTTTATACCTGCGATAAACAATAAGGAATGCATAAATGTAACGTTACCAGCTGTTTTGTAGCCTTAAGCGTTACAACTGTTCAAGGCATATATGTGCGTACATTAGCACATTTACAGTTGTATGCATTACATTTAGCGTTGTATTTATGCGCTTCATTCTTAGGGTTTTGCAAGCTTAACCCGGACAAGCGTACCAAAAGTCTCATCCATTTTTCATCAACACAACTTTTGTTTGCTCCATCGATTTCTTCTTTTTTTTTTTTTCTTCCGTTCAATTGTGACTTTGATTAATCAATCATGTCACAATTCATCGGGAGTAAGATTTCATTATTTTCGAATAGTGATATTCGGTAAGAATCAAGCTCTCTAATGAATACTTGTTGCGTGTTGCCAGCTTGCTTGCTGCATTTGGCTGGCTTGAACATCATGCCGATCCTATCGATTTACATGAACACAGTTATCTTATGAATTTAATTGTGCTAATTGGGTTGATTAGATATGTTGGAATTTTGCATGAAATTGATTCAAATGCCTCGACGTTGACATTAAAAGATGTCAGGTCGATGGGATCGGAGGGTCGAAAGGGTAACCCGGCAGAAGAGGTTCCGCCAAATGGTATTATTGACCACGTGTAATTGATGTAGATTGCATCACTAATTTTTTGTTTCTTTAGATAACATATACGAGCATATTGTTTTCAGAGGCTCTGAGGTGAAAGACTTGGTGATAGAGGATTCGGCGCCAACGCCACCCCCTCCCCCTCCTGCTATACCGTCTGATCCTGCCATTCTTCAGGTACGTGTATTTGTATTGTTTCGCATCATCTCTATCAATGATTTTGGTTATTTTAAATGATGAACTATTTACGGATGTTTAAAACTCTTGTCCGATGTGTGCTTTAAAATCATGTGGATATTTCCGTTGCCTTCCTTCTGACATTTTATAACAATCATTTGATATAATTTGGTGCTTTGCGCTTGTGTTTTTGCAAGACGTCTATGCTAACCGCGCCGTGTTTAGAATTCTGCAGGTTTTTATGGACAACCTCCGTTGTCTTACCCGCAACAGCAGCAGCCTCAACCAGGTTTTATTCCACCATACTACCCACAACAACAATTTGCTCCGTATCATCAATCACCGCTACAATTTGGCGTGCCACCTGGCACCATTCCTCCTCAGGCTCCCCAGCCACCGTTGCCTCAACCCACCAATGGTGTGCAACGCAATGCCCCTTTAAGGCAGCCTGCCGGCCCTCCAGCGCAGCAACATCAACCACCACAACCTATCACAAAAGTTCCTGAAATCTTACCTGAAGTTTCTACACAGGGTGGCCGCCCAAATGTTGTTCCTGCTGTTCCTGTTCCACGAGCGCGTCAACAAAAGCAGGTTGCAAGCGCATCTTCTACGGAGCCTGCTCCTGTAAATGCCGCTGATGAACTTTCCAAGAAGCTTGCGCAAGTTCAAGTTTCAGACAAGGCTGATCTTGAAATTGCTCAAGCGCCTACAGGTCCTGCTCATGTAAACGGTCACGTGGCGCATAGAGCGCGAGGACCACGCGGCAGAGGCGGTCACGGTTTTCAGCCAGTAATTATTCCTAAGTCCGATTTTGACTTTGAGGAAGCAAACGCAAAGTTTGATAAGGATGAGGTTACGAAGGAAGTTGTTGGCGAGATCAGCGTTGATGACTCGTCGTCAGGGGCATTTTATGATAGGACTTCCTCATTTTTTGACAACTTATCTAGCACTTCTAAGACTAAGGAGACCGAGCGTTACACAAGGCATGAAGAGCGTCAATTGAATATTGAGACGTTTGGGCAAGTCAGTGTTGATACTGGCCGATTCCGTGGCCGCCGCGGCAGGGGCCGAGGAGGCCGTGGACGTGGTTATTATAATAATAACAGCAACAGAAACGGATACAATGACCGTCAGCAACAGACGACTCCTGCTGCAACGAATCAATAAGTTTAAAAAAATTACTCATAATATCTGCACTTGATTTGTATTTATTGTAAAATTTGTTGTTTTTAACAGTCATACGGTGTACTAATTTTTTTTTTTTTTTTGTTTATTGCCTGTAGTTCAATAGGGTTAACTTGGGGGTTATCAGTATTTGATGGACTTTTTTATTTGATTTTTTTTTTTTTTATTGTACGGACAAGTATGTTTTGGTTATAGGCGTAAAAGCAAAAAATGATACTTATTCTATTTCTGGTACCAATATGTACAGTGCAATCTAGTTTTAATAACGTGTGCGCTTATTCGTATTTATTGCAAAAATTTGTTGTCTTTAGTAATCATACACGTGTGTAGTTACTATTTTCTTTTTTATTTCATTTTTTTGTTTATCAACGAGTTAACTTGGGTTATCAATATTTGAAAATCTTCTTATTCTTTCATTTTTTTTAATGTTACGAACAAGAAAGCATGCAACTACGAGCAAGATGGGATAAGTTGCTAAAATCCAATACCGCACCTAATAAGAAAGACCCTATCCGAAAAACTCTACCCTTTTAGTTCTCGAGCATGTATCAGACGACTTAAAACTCTGCAAATCTCATGGGGTCTATTAAGCGATTAAGTAATAAAGTATTTAGTCACGTATGCGTGTAATTGTAAAAATAATTAGAATATATTACATAACTAACTAATGCTATAGTTAGTTATAGTGAGTATACTACTAGTATTAAAGAAGAAGGAATTAGGCAAGGAGAAAGGTCTAAATATACGACATGGAGGAGATTTTGGATAAACATAAACCGTCCGTAATTACAATGGTTATGTGAAAACATTTTAAAACGAAAAAACATTCCTGATAAATCGGGGTTTTATACATACATACATATTTGCTCATGTGGCGGCAGCTGATTTGTTTCAAAAAAAAAAAATTTTAAATTAAAGCAGTTATAACTTTTATTATTTTAATCCACAGCCATCATTAACCGTCATGAAAATACATTTGATTCCCATTTTGAAAATAAACAAGCCTAAAAAAAACCCATAAACGCGAAAGCGTAAAGTTGTAGTTAAAAAAAAAACATTTCAATATAAACACAATTTTTTTTTAAAAAAAAACAAGAAAAATCGCAACCAGGCGGCTTTAATTTACTGAGATTTTTTTTTTTACTCGGTTGAAGTAGCGGTTTGATCTTCCGGACATTGAGACAAGATGTGACCGGGTTGCTTGCATCGGTAGCAAACACGATCCTGAGCCTCAGGGCAGTCACGAGAGAGATGGCCAATGTTGCCACAATTGTAGCACTTCTGTCCCTGAGTGCAGTCACGAGAGAGGTGACCTATAACGGTCAGATACGATTCACATGCCCACCCCCGCATAACCATGACATTAATGTCATTCACTTTGACTTACCGAATCCACCACACGAGTAGCAAGTTTGGTTGGACGATCCAAAGGAAGGCGCGTTTCCTCCATAAGAACCACCTTGCGAACAATTTCTGGCAATATGACCAACCTTGCCACACTTGTAGCATTCAGCGCCAGAGGATGGGCCACTGGCGTAACCGGTTTCACCACCAGTAATGGATGGGCATTCACGTGAAATATGACCGGCCTCGTTGCATCTGTAGCAAGTCTTCTCCTTAACTGGAGCACCGCAGTCTCGGCCTGGAAAAAAAAAAAAAATTAGAATTTTAAAAAAAATAAATAACTTTCTTATTTCTTACTCAAGTGGCCCTCTTGACCACAATTGTAGCAAACTGGGTTTCCCTTTTTAGGACAATCACGAGCCTATTTATTTAGATTAGAATCGATGGCCAGAACAACAAAACAAAATGCGTTTATATAAATTAAGACACAAAAATCGGTTCGTCACAATCAAGTGTAAAAAGAAATTATGACTTTGCGACAAAATATCCAAAAGCTGGAGTTACGTTTAGAGCTCGACAACTCATATCACAACCGCCACAAATCTCCAACCCAACCTGTCCCCCAAAATTTGGACTATCAAGCACAATTATCATTAGTTATTTTCATCTTAGTATCACACAAGATTTCTCCGCGTGTAACAAGAAATAAAAATTAAATAATCCACCGATAATTGTGGTTGACTGATAAAATAGTGTCATATAGATTGCATTAAAACAAAATTCTCAATACCTGATGACCAGTATCGCCGCCTATTAAATATAACGTAAGAAACAACTTCCCAAATATTTATAAAAAAAAAAGGTTACGGCGAACATCATCACATCATTTTTCATAAAACTCCGCAGGTATGATAACGAACAGAAACAATGCGTATAGAATATGTAATGAATTCTAGCTTTTTAGAAAACCAGACAACAAAATGAAATAATAAAAAAACAAAACAATTTCATAATTTGCATGACCTTGCTCAATCTCCGGTCCCCAATTCAAAATCGGTCGTATACTCGTTAACGCACTTCACCAACATTAGAGGGCAAATGAAGCAGCATGCAGTCAATATAAAGAACCTTTAATAGCAGCTTCTTTCATTGATGCAACCAACCGTCTTCCTAAGCACGGTCTAATGTAATTTAGCACCTAGCATTTACCGCGATCTCTTGGATATTCCGGGATTTCAAAAAAAAAAAAAAACTAAAAAAAGGAAAGAGAATCCAGTATATAACAATGATTAATCAGGAAATAAAATCCTTTAAGACCAACGCTGAGCCACTCAAATGAAACTCAACCAAAAAAAAAAAAAGTTCGCATGCAATTGACAAAAACCAAGCAGAAATGATGATCAAAAAAAAAAAAAAAAAAAGAGCAAAAAATGCATCACTAATAAATATAATAAAAAAAACTTTGACTAAACCGTACAGTTGTAGCAAGAGCGGCCTCCAGAAAAACCACCTGATCGTGATCCGTAATTATTCGATTCAAAAGACATTATGCAACTGAATTAAAAGAAGAAAAAAAAATGCAAAGGGTAAAATGGAATGTAGACGAGGAACGTAGTAATGTACAAAATCTCAAACAAATAAAATGTTGAACCGTCGCGAACAAAATTTTCCTCTGACAGTTACCCTGCATTATTTGCTGACTGTTTGTCTAATGCAAATTACCCGGCTAAAAGCAACATAACAAAGTATAGTGTCGGTGAACCCTGGACGGTTGTTTTCTTGCGAATCAAACACCAACTTGGCAAGGATCCTGTGTACAATAACAACTGTCTGTATAAATAAAGGTCTTTGGTATGAAATGTTGATATTGAGGTTTTAGCCGTACTCGCGTCGAAAAAGACAAATGAATGGTGGCGGTAAGTCAAGTAGTCTTCATTACCGAATTGTAACCAGACACAAACGAATGTTTTCGAATAGCAGGTTAAAAATGACCTGTCATGTAGTTTAATGACATGATTCAGAAGGATATTTATAAAAGGTCCAGGTGTGCGTTAATTTCTGTTTCTTATAATGTACCCGCTGGCAGTTTTAAACCTGTACCTTGTTCAAAGACATCATGCAAGTGATTTGATTCAAGTCATCGCAAGTTTATTCAATTGACAGTAATCTTATTATCGATGATAGTTTAAAAAATTTTGATGTCAATCATCCAAACATACCCAGAATCAAAAAAATATGGATGATGACTTATTCGCTGATTAACTGAATTATTGACAAAGAAACTAAGTGAATTTTAGTATGGGTCGATTATTTGACAAACCCGATCCTTCATATATATACAGACATCTAAAATAATATTAATATCTGCGGCAGTCAATTATATATATAAGTTGTTCGTTGCACTTCGACGGCGCAGAACCAGGACGGTACCTCATCGGCCAGTCCAAGCACGCAAACGCGGAAATTGACTTTAATTAACGAATCTTTCCATAGTTCCACATATGTGTACCATAACTTTTAATCCAAATTATTAAACTTTCAAAAAAACAATGTGTTTTATCTTGCATTATATTTCATTGCCAATAAATAAATTTTTATATCCATAAATAAGCAATTGTTTTGCCCTTTCAAATGTGAAATATTTTACGTTAAAATACATTCCAAACGTTAAAATATTAACGTTTATTTAAATTAAACTTTATTGTGAGATTTGCTATACATATTTTTACATTTTTTATTTTTTAAAAAGGCAATCTGGCCGAGTTGGTCTAAGGCGTGAGATTAAGGTTCTCATCTCTTCGGAGGCCTGGGTTCGAATCCCAGGGTTGTCACTATATTTTTTTATTGTTTTTTTATGAATTATTAACTTTACTTAGATGGTCAATCTATTTTTTTGCAATTAAAAATTTTCTTATAAGGTCTGTTATGGATTACGTTTTTTTGCCATGCATGAACAATATCAGTAAATTTAAAATGATAGTTTATTAAGAACTTCGGATAAATCTGTTTCAAGCTTTCTGTTGTTTCTCCTAGGCCGCAAAAATAAATTCATTCGATCTTGAGCAGCAGTAAACTCTTCTGACTCGCTGTTCTCGGAAAATAAATTCTTATTTGACATCGAAACCATAATTCTTCTATTTCGACGTTTTGGTGAGACAAACATGTTGTTTCTTTCGATTAACGACGGGGTTGTGTCCCGTTTTGGGTGAACGTTCAAGCTTAATCGTTCCAATGCGGCCGCGAAAGGCTGCTCTTGTCGTGGGTTTCTAGGAATAAAATATAAAGGAATTCTAATTGGCTCATTTGAAGATTCGGATAATTCAAAATTTTCTTCATTGTCTTCTTCTCCATTATCTGTAATCCAGTCACTGGTGTTATCGCGCGCAGCGTTGGGCTTTAATGAGCTGTCCCATGAATTAGACAAGGACCACCTCCTGGCTATTCTGTATGACTTGAGGTTCAATCTTTTCCCGTATTGCCTTTTTAATTTCGTAGTTGACACGTGACTTCGAGGCATGAGATTAATGGGATACCTTCGTCGATATACATGTCGCGGATGCGTCATGGAATAATTCGAACTAAAAGCCTGCCGAATTTTGTGACGAGTTGCCTTTTTTGAGTTTAAGGCGCTAGATTGCAATATTGAAGAATGCTGAGCATCGTGTAACCAACCATTTTTTCTGAGTTCCGGAATGCGACGTTTCCTGAAGGACGGCCGTGAACCTGCCTTGTCAAAGACAGTGATTGCTCGTGTTTGAACGTTAGATATCGATAAAGAAGACGAAAGCTCGCCTGCCAACTCTTCGTCTGAGTCTGCATTATCTGAGTATTCTATTCTTGATCAGAATATGCAAAAAAAAAAAAAAAAAAAATATAATACTACGGTATAAAATCTAAAATACCTACCACTATTTGGTTCAACACTGCTGCTCCTTGTAGACTCGTCATCTAATTCGTTGCTGATCGATTGCTGAGTTTCCGCAAACCTGGTTTGCTTTTTTCTCACGATCTTGCCGACCGCGACAATGACTTGCAACAATTCCTTGACCGCGTCTTCGTCACCAGCCATAACTGCAAGCGGATCAATGTAACTTAAGTCCATGCGCAAAACATCTTGACCCAATGTGCCAATTAAAAGCTTGATGCTTTTTACCCTGGCAGTTACCGTATCCTGCACCGGTTTCGGTAACGTGATTCTGAACATGGCACTGTAAAGATCAAGCAGGGCATTGGGCAGCACTTGAATTGTTGGCATCCATTGTGAAGACATCTGAGAGCTTGTTGTTTTCCAGTAAGGCGATAAAACACCAAAAAAGTTGAAAAGAACATTGAGTTGATCTACCAATTGCGGAAGCTGCACGTCGTCGCGCAAGTCAACAGACATGTTAGAATTATGCACCCGCGATTGTCTTCGATCCTTGATTGATGTTATTCGTAATCCATAATCAAGTTAGCTTAATGAGCTTGATTAACTGCTGTCCATTTGTTGAATTGTGCCATCTATCTCAATAATATGGCCTATACATTTTGCATCCAAATAGATGTGATCACAAGCGGGGTGAGAAAATACATTTACGCACAACCGCAGAACGCAAGCCGCCGGCGACCGGGGGTCCATCTGACGATCCAAGACGGTAACACGTATCTTATCGAGTATATTAAAAACTCATTCTATACAGCATTTCATGAATACAAAAAAAAAACATTAAAGCCTAACATGCTCTATAGGTGTATTTAATTAGGAAGCGGAACCTCTTCCAGCTTCTTGACAACTCTAGCTGGTGAGCCAACGACAACGGTATACGGCGGGACATCCTTTGTCACGACCGACCCAGCACCGACTGTCACGCCATCGCCAATGGTGATCCCTGGTAAAACTGTCACGTTGCCACCGAGCCAACAGTCGTTTCCGATTCGAATCGGCTTGGCATACTCAACGCCATCTCTTCTAGACTGTACTCCGGTTTCATGAGTAGCACTCAGCAGGCTAACATTGGGTCCGAACAAAACTCTGTCTCCGATTTGAACCAAGGCGCAATCAAGTATTACCAGACTTTTTAACTGTCAGATATGCTTTTATAAATGTAAAGTGAAATTATAATCTTACTTGAAATTTGCGTAAAAATCATTGCCAATCGAGATGTTGCAACCATAGTCAATATTAAATGGCGGTTCAATAAGAATCCTTTCCCCAAGACGTCCAATCACTTTTCTTAAAAACCCTTCACGATCTTTCAAGATGGAGTCTGCCGTTGCATCTTCTGGATAGTACTTGAGGTAATCGCTGGCCCATTTTCTGGCAACGTGACGGGCGTGAACTAGTTCAGGCACGAAACTGTTATATCTGCATCGTGTCGTCAGTAATTGCTGAGTTTCCGTTGCAGTATCAAGCTTAGTTCTTACAGCATACCAGAGATCATCTTTTCGTACTCTTCACCCCAAGGAACGTGGTCTAGCGTTTTAGCGAACGCAATGTCGGCTTCGTCCTTTGATACGTTGGCCATCGATGATAAAATCAAATTTGTCGTTGATACTTTAAATGCAAAAATTGGTCTAAGATTGAGGTCTATGATTCAAGGTGCTTTTAAACAAAAAAGGTGGATACTACGTCGTATGTAAGATGATAAGATGCCAGCGTGGCATTGTCCCCCCACTTAAGTTACATATAGATAGATAGATAAAGACAACGCAGCCAGGCATCTAGTAATTTCTGATCAATTGAGCCAAGAAAATCAAAATCAAAAAAAAAGTTAAACTATCATTTAATTAATGAAAGTAACTATATAAAATCAAGCTTACAAATTAAGCAAGAAAAAAAACCAAAAAAGCTGAGGCAATGAGGTGTATAAATATCAACGGTTACCATGAACCATTGTCATTGATTCGTTGTTCATTGTTCAAAGTACGCTTAGTAATTAAAATCTGTAATAGTTTAAATTCATAATATTCATTTTTATTCAGACATATACTATTTTATTTAAACCAAGATATGTTAAAACCAACCTTCCAATTGTTCGTGGGGATAGAGTTTGAATGTATTGTGGGGAGCAGTGGTGAAGTTTCTTTTCGATCGCGCAGTTGAATGAACAGCACGACCAGCGTAACAGTGAGGTTTTGCCACAATCTAGGATATAAAACTGGATCTTTATTTGGCCGACTTGCAACTGTGCATTGCGAACAATTTACGGGGTGTTTTTTTTTTAAACGTCAACGCTATGGATCTTACCACGGTAGCCATGACCCAAAACCAGAATCTTATGCAACAAGTGGCACCAGCAGCGTCGACATCGTCTATAGTGTCCAACGAACTCAATCAAATAAATCTTTCACTACCTGCCACCTTTTTTCAGCCAGGTTCTACAAGCAGACCAATACCGCCAAATGCTGCTCCGGTTTATCTCGAACCCGTGGAGGGCATGATATTTAATGATATCGGCCACATTAATCGTTACTTCGCAGCGTACGCATTGCAGGAAGGGTTTTCGATAAAGAAAGGTCACACGACATCATTGAAAACGTATCATGTTTATTGCAAATGTCATGGCAAGCCCAAGAATTCTCGAAACCTGCCGAGCGTTGTTGGTGTCGAGATAAACGGCAAGAAGCGAGTTAGAGAACCGAGGACTAGGCTGTGTGATTGTCAATGGCAAGTTAGGTTTAAGCAGCAGTTTAATGAACAATACGTGCTAGTGAAATTCATTGACGAGCACACACATCCTATGGAGAAGGAAGATGCAATCCTGTACGCAGAGAATCGTCAAACAAACGAGCAAGGCATGCAACTTATGCGAATATTAAAGCAAACATCTGCAACTTATCAGGAAATTGCAAACGTTGTGAATTCAACCACAGGTTCAAAGCTTTTAGCACGAGATGTTTATAATAGAACAAGGGATGTTCCTAGAGGACCTGCAAAATCGAAAAAATTAAAACCATTTGTTAAAAAGAAAAATGACGTTTAACCAAATTTCTTTTTTTTTTTTTTTTTTTTTTTTCGCATCAAGATTCACAAGGCATGTAAAAATAGGGTATTGTTAATGGTGTTTTATTTTATATGATATTACAGGAGTTTTTCTTTTTTTTTTTTTTTTTTTAAAAATCCATTAGTGGGTGGAGTTATATTTTTACATTGATTTATCTTAATTTGCTGTGGGCAATTTTAGGCGGCGCAAACATCAACTTAAGGACAAAATCAAAAGAAACTGGGAGGGAATAATACGACTTTAGGAAATAGACTAACTGTAAATTTATGTATTTGTTCGCGATTATCCGACAAGGACACTAGCTAGAATTAATTAAAATAATATATGTGTGAAATGCAATGAGCCTTGGCACAATGCAATATCTAAATATGCTCAACATATAAAAGTAACCTTCTGCAAACCGCAACAGTGAATAGTATATCTTACATCACAATCATGGTGACTTCCTCCAAGCAATTTCAGCTCGATGAATCATCATGCACCAGCTCCTCCCAATCTTTTGAGCGATTCGACTTCAGCGATGACTTTGATTCTGCATTCTTAGCACTTTTAGGGCTGACATTAGAAAACTGACTTGAAATTCCTTTCCCGGCTTGCTTATCCATGTAAATGGTAAAGCTCGACTCGACATTTGGCAAGCTAACGTCCTTGTACATTTCATTCTCATCACTTTTGCCATTACCAAAGAATTCGACCTCTTCCTGTATTATGCTCACACCGTCACTTTTATCAGCAAACATGGTCGGGTATTCGTTGACGTCTTCTACAAGTGGCTGACAATTCGATATTAAGTTTCGCTTAAACATGTTGATCGGTTTGATGGGTGACGATGGCATCGAAGCATCCGAAGTGGAATATGATTTTGTCTTGATTTCGCTCGTCGTTAGACTTGGTACTTGCCGAAAAAAATCGGGTATTTCTTTTCCTGATTCTTCCTTGTTTGGTGTATTTCTTTTTCGTTTCTAGATGGTAAACATATCAAAACGGTATAGCGTAGAAGTTATACTAACCGGATCGGCCAGGGCCAATGCAGCCCAGTCATCTTGGGCAAGCAAGCTTCTTCTCTTTTCATCCATCTCGACAACTTTTTCTGGACTAACGTACAAAATCGAGAGATCTTCATCTCCAGTAGTAGAATCATGATTGCTCGTGTTTTCCGCGTCATTATTTTTATTCGATTCAATGCTCGCGTCAGTTTGCGGTGTTTGATTAATACTATATTCAATCGAACTGGGTGGTATCAACTGCGGAGTTCCAGCTTTACTAGTATACGATGCCTCGTTCAGATGATCATCCCTAGGCCTATACGCGCGCCTTATTCTGGCGTTTCTCTGGAAATGTTGCTTTTGGATCCGCTTGCGTCTTGCGATCGCAAACGTTCGTTCGTTTGATGCAAGATTTACCGTACTATTTGAACTCGATCGAAGCGAAACTCCATTTTGTTGCGAAGCGTTGGATAACCTGCCGCCAGTCCAGTTCATAATTTAGGCCAAATGCGGTGGCAGATTATTTAACTAAGGCGCGCGCTCCCTTTTAGGGGCTAATTCGGCATATACAAATAAATAAATAAAAACGTAAAAAATAAATAAAACCTGCTAATTTTTTTACTTTCATACAATAAAAAAAAATCAAAAGTATCTATTTGCCTCTTGCGTTGCTGAGCCGCAAATCCGAAGATAATTGTTGTTATGCGCACGGGGCATAGTTTGTTTTTATCACTTTTATCGAAACCCACGCAACCATTCTCCTTACCCGAGGATCACAAAATATTTGGCCACAATGTCCGACTCAATTGGTAAGTTAGGTAACGCAATATATACTTCTCACTTGGCTAACACAAATCAGACCGGGTGTTTACTCAAGCACTTGCTACAATCCCCCTGGTGTCAAATACTAAGGCCATGTCTGGTTTAAAAGGTCCTATACCGCCAATCAAGGACCGCATACATCTTTATGGACTGTACAAGCAAGCCACGGGTAAGAGATTTGAATTAATCTTAGAGGGTTTTTTTTGATTGTCGTTGCGTGCATTGTCCTAATGGGTTACAGAGGGTGACGTGGATCAGTTTATGGCGCGGCCGACAGGTGATACAGAGGAAGACGAGCAAGGTCGAAAGAAATGGTAATGAAGGACTGTACCAGGTTTTGTTTGGCAAACTAAGCATGCTTATCATGATCACAGGGACGCCTGGTATTCTCAGAAGGGGCTGGATAAAGCTGAAGCCAAGCGGAGATATATTCCGTACTTATTAGACGTACGAAGCATGATTGCAATTTTTTTGATGTTTTTTTTTACTCACGGCACGTGATAGACAATGAGGATATATGCCAGTCAAACTCCAGAAGCTCGTGAACTCATTGCGGATTTGCAAGAGCTATGGGATCAAGTCAAGCACGTCCAAGTGAACGAGCCCGATAGCGGGTCGCCGCCAATTACTGGGCTGGTGCGAGAGTTTAGGGAAGATCATGACGTTCCGCACCACTCAATAAATGAATCTCAAGACATTGTTGCATGGCACGAAGAAGTGGTTAGAGAGGTCGACGAGCTTATTTCTAGGCTCACATATGTCAAGTCATTAATTCAAGCAAACAGCCAGCAACCACTTGCAAAAAGTACGCTCATTGCAACGAGATTCAAGTTGTTTGAACAAAGCATATGGGTAAGAACGAATGCATGACGTGGTCCTTGATTAGGTTCTAACATTCTCAGGGTGGGTTAAAGCGATTTTCCATTGACGTTACGCTAATATTGGCTATTTTCACGTTATTGCGATGGCGGCAAGTACGGCACTCGAAGTGAGACAATAATAAAGCATTACTCACTCACTAACTCATTAAGCATTTTACTGAAGCTGTTGGAGTCATTGTGTACATAGATCTTACTCCTCTGCTAATTGGTACTTGGTATTTGTATTTGTATTATTGTTTTTTATGACATAATAAATGAGAGATTAAGGGAAGCAAATATGAGATGAACATATCGTACCGTTCCTTAACCCGCGGTCACGAGACTTAGCCAAGTTGATCTGTCAGGGAAATCACGAACAATCTGCTGAACGTTTGTTAACCAAGTAGCAGCAAACCGATAATCACGGTGGACATGTAACTTGCACGCATTCGCATACAATCGGTTACAAAGACCAGGATGCAGACGTAGCAGTTAATGGATACTTCCCCACAAGCGGTGGGTTTTTGGCACGATGCACCGCCATCTATATGCACGTTGAGCGCACGGGGGGCCCAAGCGCAACTGCGATTGGCCATTTGTAACCAGGGCCCAGGTCGGCTTCGACCACACACGATGGTGTAAGCCCGACAGCAATCAGGCCAATGCCGTTATTAATCCACTCCAATCCAAGCATGCCAATTGACCAGGCAGGACCGCATGTTTCCAAAGTCGTCGCAAGTTGGTTAATTGGTTGCTTGGTTTGCCTTGTAGTTGACTGCGCTAGTCTGAATTAGGTTAATGACGTGCTGCCCGAAATAATTCTGGAAACTTTAAATTGAAAGCCCATCTGGCTTTATATATTGCAAGGCACAACGAAGCCATTAAAGCCTGAAATTGTAGATGAGTATTAGTATAAGTACTTCCTACTGGTTTATTGTGGAATTGTTCGCCGGGCTACTTCAACAGTCCTGCTGAACTTCTTGTCAAGATGTTGTTTGGTGTGAAGCTTGCAGATGAAATTTATAAACCTTGGTCACAGTCCTACATCGATTACGAACGGCTGAAGCGCCTTTTGAAGGACGACGACGACAACAAGCCTGGTTCGGGCTCAAAATCAGTTGCTGCCCGGCATGGACCTTTGACTTGGACTGAAAAGGAAGAGAGCAATTTTGTAACTGCTCTTGATGCCGAACTGGAAAAAGTATACGCGTTTGAATCTCACAAGTATGCAGACCTGAAGGACAAGTTGGCTGCCGCAGAGGCTCGCATCCCGGCTGCACAAGAAAGCAATCTGAACACTGATTTTACGGCTTTTGAAAAAGAACTTGACTCAATTCTTGCTGAAGCACAAGAGTTGGAGAGATTTACCAGATTAAACTACACAGGTTTCTTTAAGATCGTCAAGAAGCATGACCGTCGGTATTCAAAGTACTCCGTCAAGCCGTTGCTTCAAGTCAGACTGGCCGCGTTGCCGTTCAATTCAGAAAATTATTCTCCGATACTGTACAAGCTTTCATTTCTTTACGCATTCATTCGAGAAAACAAGCCGCTGTCGTCCACGCCTGTCGTTGATGCGCCTCTGTCTCAACAATCTACATCTGCTGCTGCTGCTGCTGCTGTGACCGACACGACAACTTTTAAATCCTTCAAGTGTAAGTTACTCTCATTGTGTGGTTTTTTTTTTTGCATGGAGTTAATTTTTATTTTCTAGTCTGGGTTCATCCTGATAACCTAATGGAAGTCAAGACGTTTATTCTTCGCCACCTTCCTCTTCTTATTTACAATCCTCAATCCAGTAAAGTAGTCAACTTATCTATTCCTGATCCAACCATCACTTCATTGTACTTTGACAATTCCGACTTTCAGTTGTATCTTGAAAAAATAAATTCTCGAGAAACTGCATCTTCGTCCCTCAAGCTTCGATGGTACGGCAAGCTCAATAATCATCCCGAGATTTTTATCGAGAGGAAACATGTCGATCCAGATAACTTGGATAATTCTTTGGAGCAAAAAATTCCAATCAAGGAGAAATATGTCAAGCCGTTTATTGACGGAACTTACTCAATGGAGAAGTCAATCAGAAAAATGAAAGAGCGAAATGCTCCGGCTGCCGATATTGAAAAATTTGAACGCGTTGTTCATGAAATTCAAGACTTTATCAGGTCCAATAATCTTCAACCTGTTCTTCGTGCCGTACATTCACGTACCGCGTTCCAGATTCCGGATGACGACCGGGTCCGAATCTCGATTGACAATGACATTGACCTTATCCGAGAGGATCCATTTGACACGTCGAGGCCGTGCAGGGATCCAGATGATTGGCATCGTCACGATATAGACGACATCGGACTTGAACATCCTTTTCAAACAATAAACAAGGGCGAGATTTCGCGATTCCCATATGCAGTGATTGATATCAAGGTTGCCATGAAGCCTGGAGCTGACAATAAGATCCGCCCTTCATGGGTAAAAGATCTCATGTCGTCTCATTTGGTCAAGGAAGCACCCAAGTTCTCCAAATTTGCTCATGGGATCGCCATGCTATTTGATGATGAAGAATATATCAACGTTCTTCCGTTCTGGTTATCAGAGCTTGAACGAGACATTAGACGTGATCCAGAGCAAGCGTATGCGGAGGAGATTAATAGAAAAAAATATGGAGATCAACCTCTGGATCTGGCTCTTAAAGCACTGCAATCTTCTAATGCAAGTAACCTTGTAGGAGAAACAGGCGTGTCTTCATTTTTTGGCGCTGCGGTTGAGAGACCTGAAGGTTCGCATGGCAGGCACGATTCAATATCCATGCGAAACTTTGTCGACGAGGATGATCGCGAACGGCAGCAAATAATCAACTTGGATGAGGGCGAAGATGACGATGATGAAACGTCATCGTCGTCTTCGGAAGAGGATGAGCAATCCGAACTTGGCAGCCGCCGGCAACGAAAACGGCATAAATCACGTTCATCTGCTGCCAAATCTTGGTTTAAACGTCACGGCAAGGCATCGGCAAAGCTGAAACTTCCTCCAGGCGTGGAACGACCAAAAAGATTACTAGTCCAGAGCGGCACGCTCATGGTTGAACCAAAAGTGTGGCTTGCCAACGAGCGCACGTTCAACAAGTGGCTACAAGTCACGGTTCTTTTGTCTGCCATCACGTTTGGATTGTATAACGCTGCCGGACGCTATAACAAGACCGCACACAGGCTTGCATATGCTTACTTTACCCTCACGTTGTTTTGTGGCGTGTGGGGTTATGGCGTGTACATGCACCGTCTCAAGGTGATTCAATTAAAGAGCGGCAAGCATCTTGACTCGCCGGTCGGTCCCATCGTGATCTCGGTCGGTCTTTTGTTTGCCATCGTGTTAAACTATTACTTGGAAGTTTAAAATGATTTAATTATTACTTTAAAGTCATATGCTTTCAACCACAATATGTATAGTGTATAATTCTGTTGTTATCAAGTTTTCGGTGATTATATATATATATTGCAATAACTTATGAACCTTTTATGAAATTAAAATTAAATTATTTTTTTTATTTTTGGCTTTAATTACTAATTGTGTAGATTCTGCGTTACAAACTGCGTAATCTTTTCAAATGATTCGATATGATCAACAAAGCTTGAAATTGATGCACCAACATATACCGGCCTGCCGGTTTGCTTGGCCAAGATTTTGGCCAACCTGATGGCAAACTCTTGCGATTCTTGACTTGATGAAGTTTGGCCTCCGAGTAACGTGGTCGTGAGCGGTTGTGATTTATAAGGTTGCGGTGGCAAGGCGTAAACGAAAACCGTGAGCGGCGTGGCTATCGATTCCGAAGACGTCACATGGAGCACGATCGCATGCCTTGCCGACCTGTTGTTGTTGTTGTTGTTGTTGTTGTTGTGGTTTGTCACGGGTGACGGCAAATTGGTCAAGTGACAAAATAATGAAAACGGAGCAACTTGTATCCGCTCTGTTATGGGAGCAACTGCAGGAACAGGCCTGAGTTCTGCAAAAGTAGAAGTCATCGTTCGTTGGCTGTTCAATCCAGGCTTTAAACAAATTATTACTTTGCTAGAGTCGACACCATTGTTCAGGGTAACACCTTAATTACGTATCGTCCACAGTTAAAAATGTATTAAAAGTTTTTTATATATTTTATATTATACAAAAAAATCTACAGATAACACCAAACGTAATAATCGACAGGAAAAAAAAAAAAAAAACTTTTAAAAACTCGTCCTTATAACTTACATATCTCTCAATATTAAAACAAGCTTGTCTAACCTGTCAATCTGCCCAATCAACCGTTCCTCAATTTTTCTAACTTTTTTAACCTCTTCTTTTTCTGCTGATGTTAATAATTCTGCCTCGTTATTTCTTACATCGTCACGACGTAATTTACTCATCACTTCCGGTCGTCGCTTGCGTTCATCAACCACGCGGGAGTAGCACCGCGCCATGGTGCGGATCACGGCCTGAGCCATCAACGAGTACGCGTTTTGCGGTCGATGAAACCATAAAAAAAATGTCCGGCTCGGCGCGCGATCCATGCTCTTTGGAACTTCTTGCAAGTCCAAGCAGCCAATTTCATGTAACGAAGTTAAATGCGCTCGAATATCCTTGGGCGGTAAAAGTGCGATTTGGGCGAGCTGCTTCTCATCGATCCGGCCGCGCTCACGAATTATTCGTAATAATCGAACCGCAACGGCGCCAAACTTGTTTGTGATTACTCTCTCATATTCATGCTCCCGTACTTTGTCTGCCAATTCAGTAAAATCTATTGTCCATTCTCCGCCACCCTTGTTGGAAATCTTCTTCAGAAACGGAAAAGCCGGGTTCGTTGCAAGAAGAGATAAATGCATATTTACATGTTGCATCCGTGAACTATCACCTGCATCATCGTCATCATCTTCATTATCGTCGTCATCATCATCATCGTCATCATCGTCATCATCATCATTACTATTATCTTGTTCGTCTTCTGAATCGTCATCATGGTCATCGTCATTATGACGACGTTTGACCTTCTTTTTGGGGCGCGCACTCGTAGAACGTGATCTCGAGCGCTTTTTTGACGGCGCCACTATTGAGCTTGCAAGATCCACATCCTGGTCTAAATTACGTACTATTTCCAATGACGTGGTCAATACAGCTTTATCTCCATTGTCCTTACACCGAAATAACCTGGGTTCCATGCACTCCAAGGCCTGTCGATACACGGCCGCGGTAACATTGCCGATCCGATGCGCAACAAGTCGAACTAGGACCTGAGACCGCAAGATGACTGCAAACTTGTCATGGTTTAAGGTCAACACCGCGCTCTCGTCAACTTGGAATGATGCTTTCTTATCAGTTAATGAATAACCTTTTCTGCCCGACCCGTTTGTCTTTTCCGTGTTTGAAGTCTTAATTAAGCCATCGGATGCGTCGTCATGAACGTGCTTGACGGTCTTAAACTCTTCCCCTGCCCGATCACGTGCCTCCTGTTCTCGTTTGGCTTCAGACGTGTACGCTTTGCGATCAATTGTGGAAAGATGCCGTTTGTATATCCGCATGTAAACGTCCGGCTCTGGGTGAAATTCGTGCTTGTGCAGTGTTGTAAGTATTTTTGCCTGTAGCAGAGTGGTTATTGTGTTCCTTGACGCCGCGATTTGGGATGAAGGCAGTGCGGCCAGATAGTCCGACGCCCGCATGTGACCGTACAGGAGCAAGTTCTTGATCACATCAGGCGCGCCTGGCAAATCAGGGTATCGATCCAGCACAACGTTCACAAACGCGCCAGCTCGAATAATGACGCTGATGTTCCTTGTCGACACGGCATAAGTCACGTTGCTTGACTGTGATGCTTCGTCTGCCCAGAAAAGCACGAACCGGTTCTGAATCAACGGCACGAGCGCGCGTTGAACCGTGGCCGTGTTGAGTTTGGAATACCTGGCTATTCCTTGCAACGTCAGCCGACCATTTTTAAAAAGCACGTCTACTACCGTCTAAGCTAATTAGAAAAAAAATAAGAATCAAATATAACAAAAAACCCAAACGGGACTACAAACCGCTGCGCTGTCGCCATAGATGTCACGTAGAAGTAATATGGACAATTCCTCCTCAAACTATGTTGACGTTAGCATGAAATCTGGAATAAACAAACAAAACAAACAAAAACCCATACTTGTGACATTTCCACAAACTTTCAATTGACTGAACCAGTCAAGATCAATGCCCAGCCAAAACTCTTTCAAGTTCAGTAAGATGTGAAAAGATGAACCAAAAAAAAAAAAATAAAATAAAATAAAATAAAATTAAATAAAACGTGGTTTAAGCAAAACATGATTTTGGCCAAAATGCAGTTTTCAGGGCAAACCACGGTTTGGAGCCCTAACCTGTGGTAACCCGGCCAATGGGATGCGTCCGGTTTTGCTCCAAAAACCGCAACGCCAAAATGTCGAATTTCATCGTCAGATTTCCCGAGAAAGTCTTAAACTACTGCGCATCACTGAACCTCGGGCCCCTTTTTTATTTTTTCCTCCCTTCACCAATTAGAAAGCAAAAAAAAAAAAAATGCTTGCGTCTTCTTGCATTCGTCGGTCTGCGGGCTCTGCTCTTCGCTCCCGTTCATACTCCACTGCGGTTTCATCAGAACTTGGCTTCCAATCCGCCGTCGTTGATGGTGTTCAAATCGCTGCCAAGGACGTCAGCAGCCCAGTCACGACTCTTTCATTTGTCATTAAGGCTGGCAGCAGATACTCCACCACTCCAGGTGTTGCGCATGCTCTGCAAAGATTTGCTTTCCAGGTATGGTACCTCGCGATTCAGTTTCTTGCTCATTTTTTTTTTTTTTTCCTCTTGGTTTGGTGACTTCAATGGGACGACTTTCATTGGCTTGATGGATAAATTGAAGGTCAATGGCTGTTAATTGAGAAGTTGAATATGCAAATGTGATGCCAAGCTTGTATTTACATGCCAGGGTACTTGTACGAATCAATTGACAGTTACCGCAATTGAAAGCACACCGCGATCGGATAATTCGCTTCAATTGTTAATTTTCGTTCTGGCTACTGCAGTTGATCAAAGTCACCATGAGTTTCAAAAATGATTAGGAAGAATGAAATTGATATTGCCAGGCATTTATTTAATCGTTTGCTAACCTGATTTTTTTTAGAACACCAAAAACCGTTCTGGTTTCCGCCTGACTCGCGAGACTGAGTTGCACGGAGGTGCTCTTACCAGCACAATCACTCGTGATTCCATCATTCTTACCGCAAGATTCCTTAAGGAAGACCTGCCATTTTTCTTCGAGGCTCTTAGCGATGTTGTCTCGACTCCTCAACTCGCTCGTCATGAACTTGCCGAGATTGTCGGACCGCTGTTGAAGCTTGACTACCTTGATGCTGCCAAGGACGTTAGCTACGTTGCCAGCGAGACCTTGCACGGTATCGCTTTTAGATCTGGTCTTGGTCTTCCACTTCTTTCTCAGCCAATCGACAGCATCAACTCAAAGATCATCGCCGAGTACAAGGAGGATGTTTACACCAAGGCCAATCTCGCCATCGTTGCATCTGGCGCGTCCGTCAGCCAGTTGTCTGAGCTTGCTGCCAAGTTCCTCGACGAGACCGAAGCCGGCACTACTGTTCCGGTTCCGACTTCTGCCGTTCACGGTGGCGAGTCCCGCATTGCGTCCACGGATGGAAATGCCATCTCGCTTGGCTTCCCGACCGCGTCTGACCCAGAGTTTTCTGTTTTGGCTGCCATTCTTGGTGGTGCTCCCAGCATAAAGTGGGCCTCCAGCAACTCCATCCTTGGTGCCACTACCGGCGGCAATGCTGTTGCCAAGCTTAACAAGTACGCTGGTGCCAACCTTTTGTCAATCAACGTGACCGGCTCATCCGCTGCCGAAGTTTCTTCCTCTGCCGCGTCTGCCGTTAACGCTTTGAAGTCGGTTGCGTCTGGCGTCGAGACTGACGCGCTTAAGAAGGCCGTGGCTGCTGCCAAGTTCGACTACCTTGCGTCGTTTGCTGAGCCCGGATTTTTGGGTGTTATCGGTACCGAAATATTAACTTCCGGTGCCGTGCCATCTGTTGCCAAGGCCGTGTCCGAACTCGAAGCTGTTTCGGCTGCAAATGTTAAGGCCGCTGCTGCCAAGCTGTTAGCTGGCAAGAAGGCTACCGTTGCTATCGGAAAGGTGACTGAACTGGCATACGCTGATGAGCTTGGATTGTAAAAATGCTAGCAATTAATAGCGGTTAGTTTTTTTTTTGGGATTTTTTTTTTTTTATCTTGGAGGTCTTTTTATTATATATATATAAATCAATCAAAGAGAGGATGCGACCATGATTCTAATTATATGCAAAACTACAAAAAAGTATAGTGTTTGTTATTTTAGAGTGTCCATTATGTAATTTGCACATGCTACAATTTAAAAAAAAAAAAAAAAAAAAAATTTATTAATTAATATTTAAAAATGCAAACCGCAGATGGGCATGACTCATTTATATTTTTACTTGTCGATTGATACCATGAGTATGGGGAAAAAATGATGAAATCGTTCGTGCGATATTTTTAATTTCACCCTGCGCTGGTTTTGTTGTGCGTTTTGTGCAGTTAATTTTTCGTTTTTCAAAACGCTGATGGCAATGCTTAAGCCGATACACGACCTGACCAAGTCTTGATGTTCCTTATTGATGTCATTACCTGCTAATAACCAGTTTACTTGTAATTCCGGGTTCATGGCTACTAACTGATCTGCTTGCTTGCGTGCGGCAGAAGCCAACGTGCTGGCGTTATCCAACAAAGAATCCACGTCCCACTCATCAAGATTTAATAAATCGGCATAGGTTAAATACTGGGGAAGTTCTGGAGCTCCAATGGTGGAAAATGGTTTCAATCGCAATTTGTACAACAGTTCCGGCGTGGAGTATTTCTCAGCTGACGAAGTCACGTTCTGAATAATGCCCGCCAATGATAAAGCTGCCACCAGGCAAATGTAAGCGTGACATAGTTCCTTAAACACGGAGAACCGGGTTCTTAATAAATGCAACCAATTGCTTGTTCGGTTATAGTCCGCAGTTGATGGCGATGGTTGGGGAAATTTAATTGTTCCTCTGTCCATGTTTTGCAACCGTACGGTCAAGTCGAGAATTTTTTGCAACCGTTGCAAATGGCCATTTATTTTTCCAAGAACGTAATCACCATACCAAAGCATCAGCTTCCATTCTTCAAGTCGATAAATATCTAATTCAAACCCAAGAAATATGATGTTAATCATGATTTCAAGCTTGCGGAAATATACCCAAGAAGATAATGGCAATGCCTGAACTTGCCCGCCGCCGAATCCGGTCAGAATTGGTGAAAATTTATGCATGGACGGAGAAGATTCTAAATTTTCACAATAAACTTGAAGCGAGTCCCAGTCTAAAAGTGCCCGACAAAGTGATTGCCGATATCGGGATTTGTTTTGACAACGAAGTGAAAACAAATTTGTGTAACACTATCAATCTTAATTAAAAAAAAAAAACCCCTGCCATGAAATTGTTGTAAAACTTACTATTTCAGCTTTTGTTATAAACTGCTCAAACTTCTGATTGGAAACTTCAAACAAGCTAGGTGAAGGACAACACAAGTCCTTCACGTCATCAAAAAAGGCATCGCGAACACTGACCTTGCCGACTATTTTGGATGAGCTTAAAAATAAAGCAAGCAATGACATTCTCACAAACGGCAATTCGGTTGGTTGCCTGAACGAAAAACTATCAAAATAAACCAAAACTTGTGCCACGTTTTCGAATCCTCGTATTCGCTGGATATCAAGCATTCCGTTTGCAAGTCGAGTTAGCACGTAGATACCCCAATCGTACGTCCGGTCGACCACCGGCCAAGGTGGCATGATGCATTCGAGTCGGCCTTGAACGCCAACGCTAAATGCTGCAAGTAGTGGCTTGCAAAGTGCATGAGTTTTTTTAAGGTTGGGTATAAGATCTAGCACGCGGTGGTAAGAATCTTTAAGCACGGTGAAAGATTCGAGATTGTTGTGTTCCACTGCCAGCAGCAGGGCCTGGCGTAATTCTATGCGTTCAATGATGGCATTTAATTCGTCATTTTGTTCATGTAGTGATTTCAGACAATCAATGCAACGGTTAGTAAATTCTAATATGCTTGATATTGGTACAAGTTGCAACATGTCTAGTGAATACGTATGTGTTGAAACATCTTCGTCCTAGAAAAGCAAGTTAACATCAAATAATCAACAATTTGCCACACATACTTCTTTGATATCTGACTGTTGCAGTCTAATCCGGCAGATTTCGCAAAACTTGATCATGGATAAGATGTACGACCGCAGTCCGAAATGCACTGCTGCCAGTCTAATATCTGTTTCGTCAAATTTCGGCGCATCGTGAACATGCCGACCAAAATGGGCAGTTTCAATTAAACCTTCAAAATTGATTAACGCCTGTTCGACATATATGCAAGTAAAAATTGTTTGTGTTAACGTTGAGCCGGTGAACCATGCCATCTGAAGATAATTAGTTGTGAGAAAAAGCCAACTTAACATGGTTATTTACCTCAAGTGCAAGTAACTTATCCATGACCCATATAATTTCAGACAATTTGCGACCAATCGCTGTATCAAAGGCGTAATCATTCGAATTCATGTCTATTAATCCGGTGTCCATTTTTATATCCATTACCTGGGTTTGTTAGAACATTGACCCAAAAAAAAAATTACACAAGCATACCTCTAAAGCATTAATTGCGTTCGCCAATTGGAAATTCTCATGCATTGCTAATTCACCAACTTTCAATTCTGCATGGCACTTTGTCAGATCTCACTCAACATTGCGTGTGAAAAGATTAAATTGATGTGGCCGCTCTTACTTGTTGATTCTGATATAAATAACTCGGTAACGTCAACATATGTCGGCGCCAATGGTCGTAATTTGACAGGTTGATTATAGTGATTATCGGATGAAAATGTGTTCTGGCTAACCTGCAGGTCGCCAGTCTCACGATTCTGAACTGCCTCTCGGTTTGTTTCTTCAGTCATACTTTCTTTTTATTTTCCTTTTCACAGATGAACTAATATTTAAACCAAAAATTTTGTTTGTGAGCAACGTAAATTTAATATAATCTATAAAACAGCAGTTAGTCTTTGTGATGTTTTCTGTAATGAGAATGAGCTCAACCTGGCAAATCAAGATGGTGTGTAAACGTGGTCGACGTGAAGGCAACCCAGTGGGCAAATTTCTAAAACTAATTCAGACGAGTAACGTGCTATCTGCATGGATGAACTAATGTTGCAAATTGCGTAAACTAACGACTTGGATCAAATTTGGCCGATAATTCATGCGATTGTTGTTGTCTTGTGCGGTTAATTGGTTATTCGCACGTAACGCGATTTAACGGACAACAGGTAACGAACGTTACGTACAATAATAACTACAACAATCTACGAGTTATTCGCTCCACCTGAACGAGCTGACCAAGAGGATGAAATGCGCAAAATTATAACAGGCAGAAATTTTCCAAAACATCCATGTAAATCGGCAAGCATATTTTGAACTGTCAGGAGATTTTAAAAAAAATATGAACAGATATAGTTCACATGATGGTAAACACAAACAATAGTGATTCAACAAATGAGATCTATTAAACAAAACATATGCTATGCCCTGAATTCTATGCGACAACAGACCCAAGATTTGTGCCAGCTTTCATCAAAGTATACGCATTATCAAACGTGCATCCAATTTACTTTTTTCCCAGCTCGGACTCGGCCTTGTATTCACCCTCTATAGCAAACAAACAAACAAAAAAAAAGGCCAATACCGTTAGAATGATAATGATCGGAGTGTGTGTTATTAAATTATTTAAAAATGACTTACGCTTGCCATCGGTCCAAAGAGCACCACGGATCTCGTTGTTTTCACGCTTCTCCGCAATAATTCTCTTGTCCTCCTTTAAGGCTCTGCGAGCAGCACGAGCGGCAATGGCGGTGTATCGGTTGTAGCTGTACATTTGGTGACCATGTTAGCAATCCATCGACTTATGATTTCGGGTCCCCCCCCCCCCCCAAACAATCCACACAATGGCCACTTTAAATCAAATTTAATCCAACCAAACACAAGCAAATCAAGTCAAATTCAATTATAAATAATAATAGTGACAATTGTTGCAGGCATGTCCGCCATGCGATATCCGGTTCTTGTCCTTCCCCGCAACGACTCTGCCAATCCAAAAAGACATAAAAAAAACAAAATCACTCACGTAAGACCGGCTTCTTTCCAGAACGACATTGTGTTGACTTGATTTTTGAATTATGCAAAAAAAAAAAAAAAAGAGATTCGTTTTGACGAAATGTTCGGGAAGGTCGAAACACGGGAAAATGTTGCGCTGAGCGGAAAGCACCGGGTAACTGTCTGGCGAACCAGCGTCAAGGCCCAAACCTGTCAGCATAAGGGTCTTGTGGTGGTTCGTGGCAAGCAACGCGATTGCACCAGCAGCACATATGATGAATTGTCCCACAGCTGAATGCTTCTCGATTGCTTCCTTGTTAGTGCACTTTAGTATTAATACTCTGTAATTCGTAGTCTTTTGCCTTCTTTTTTTGGCTGCGGGTCCGTTGCATCCGAATCAGTCATTATGTTGTTGACGCGACGTGCGGCTCGAAGCCATCGCGCTTGGAAGCAACGCGTCGTCAATATGTACATGTATGTGCCTGTCAGGTTTTGCATTCTGGCACTCAAACGTTTGGTTTAGCATATATGACCGCCGGCTTGGATCAGTCACGGTCATTGCAGCGTGGTGACGGTGTTGCTAGTGCCAAGCAAAATGGTCATGACCAGGCGCCGGCCAACTCGGACGTTGATTTCTACTTGAACCGGTTGATCGACAGCGTCAAGGAGGAGCGATTGGCACAGTCTAATGGTAAGCAATTTCATTCTGAAAAGAAGAAAAGTTTGCAATGTTTTGCTTAAATATCGTCGTGATTTCAGCCCATGATATACAGGTCATGAGGATTAGATCGCTCGAACAAGCGATCGAGTTTTGGCGTGCAGAGAGCGAAGCTCAACGAACCACCAAGGAAAAGGCAAGAATGTTTTTTTTTTTTTCGATACGCAATCTAAACAAGCTTGTTAATAAATTATTAGGTTGAAGCAACGTTGCAAGAATACTTGGCTTCGTCATCGTCTGCAAGTCAACAATCCGATGTGATCACGTCATTAAAAAACGAACTAGAATTTTACAGATCCAAAGTAATCAACGACACGGTTCATGACCACTCGATGGAAAAAATACATCATGTTGCCCCTGATGATCATAATTTCACAGTGTTGCAAGCCAACACCGAGTCCCTGACGCGGCAATTAAACCAACAGCAGGCAAAGTTGGAAGAAGTCCTACGCAAGCGGCAAGAAGACAAGGTCATAATAAGTCTTTGGATCAAGCAGATTGAAAACTATACCGGATACATTGACGATTTAAAAAAAATAATGGCAAGCAACCGACTAAGCATTCCGCCTGGCCCACCTAAAATTGGCATGCCTGAATCCTTGAAACGCAAAGCCACAAAACCAAAACCGGATCTTATGGCCCAGACCGACCAGGATGCCAAAATTTCGACGCCATTTATACAATCAACAAAAGAAGGTCTACATGCCGTGACATCAAATGATTTGACTGTCAATCAAATTTATAACAGCGCTTTGTCTGTAACCAATCCGCCATTACTTGCATCAGAACAATCAAAAAATAGAGATGGTCTCGATAGAAGTCATGCTATCGTGGTATATGAAGATCCAGTTGACACGCCCGTCAAGAAGGAAACAACGCCAATAAGCAATGACACGGCCAGTGCTCATGACGCTGGTAGTAAGGAAAATGAAGCTCGTCGTGTTAACGATGAGTATGACAGGATGCTAAGCATATTTGCTACTGGCCACATGCCGGAGTCACAGCATGCGATTACTGGTTCAACGCAACGGACGCCGTTGCAGGACGCATCACAAACACTTAATAACCTGTTATCAAAAAGGCCATCGGAGTTGCCGTCGTTGGATGAATCTAAATTTGCAAGCCGATTCATTAAGCGTCAGGAAGTGTGTGAATCCAAGGCATTGTTTGAAAACTCGCCAGTGGAATTACAAAAGAGGCATAGATCTATGTCGCCTGTAAAAGCGAGTGGCAAGCAGAATGGAGACTTGGACATTTCGAGGTCACGCAAACGAGTATCATCTGCGGATACTAGCACTGCAAATTTCCCTGCCAGTTCTGTGACCTTGCCGGCTAACATGAGGAAGCTAAATTCTCCTCTAATCAGTGATGTTGTTGCCAGGGAGAACAAGGGACGCGAGCGGTACAAAAGTTCAATGCAAAAGCCTCCAGGTGAGCGAGACTGGGTGTTGGAAGATTTTATCGTGAATCCGGAATTTAGTGATAATTTGGGGTATGCTTTTCACGAAGTCGTGCGGGGGCGAAAACGAGATTGCATTCATGGCACGGCATGCAATGACTGCACGCGTTTTTACGAGGCTGCCGGCACGCCAGCAGCACTACCAACCGGACCGAGATGGAACGACGCATCACCCATCATGAGCATGATTGACACGCCAACCAAGCCGGATCAAGCTCGAGCGCAAAAGATGATATCATCCACGTCCCGTCACAAGGCACGGTTTGAACGACCACCATCTCCGGTTGGGTTTTGGAGATCTGACTTCCCATCCACTCAGGAAACTGAACAAGAAAAGAAAGCTACTGCTGCGTTGGTTAAACAAAAAGTTCAAGATCGATTAAAAGAGGCATTACATAATGGCAAATTCATCTTTCGAGATCCAGCATTTCGTCCCAAACTTGAAATTGAATCCGAATCCGAGATTGTTTTTAATTAAATTTCTTTTTTTTTTTCGTTTTTGTTTGCATGTCAAGTCATATAGGAATTCATAAATGATGAAAATAAAACCCCAGTAATGGATGATGCAAAAAATTAGTTAAAAACTATAATAAAACGGAAAACATAAAAAAAAAAAAGGATGTGAACGAGGATGAGAACTCATAAAACAACAAGATCGAGAGACATGCGTAACACTCAATAATAAAAATTTTGATGTGATTTTTTTTTTTTTTTTTCATTGATTGTTTTTTTTTGGTCTAATAATAACTTCTTTATTACCCAGACCTTTTTTAAACAAACAAGTAAGATTACCAAACTCCAATTTCCTCTCTATACTTTCAAAAAAAACAAGAGGCAGAGACAAGAACGACTAAATTACCAACCTTTCCGTGCACTCAAAATGATTATATAATTATTTTTTTTTTCATAAGTGTAGATTTACTGAGCCTTGTTGTCTTGAATCTCCTTCCATTCAGCTTCCCTGGCAGCTTCATACCTCTTCTGAGCCTCGAAATTGTTGGCACCACCTAAAGCAAAAAAAAATTTAGCCATGCCAATTAGCCGATTGGAGAGAGAAAAAAAAAATGTAAACATACCAAACTGTCTGGCGATAGCAAAAATGCCAAAAGCAGCAGCGATGCCGAGAACAGTACCGGCAAAAATTCTGTAGTTATCGTACGGTTCCTGAAGAGGCTTTCGGGGGCCCCAGGGACCGTATGAAATGTAGAAGGCTGCAGAAATAACATGGTTAGAAATAATGCAACAAGCAGCAAACAAACAGCAAAATTTCAAAAAACTTACAGGCACGCTTTTCCTCGAGGCTCAAATCAGTCCATGGGCCCTGCTGCCTGGCCCAAATCTTAAGCGACAAATCAACCTGCTCATCGGTTGGCAGCTTCTCCCATCTCGTAGGGAGGTCGACCAAAAGTGGGGTGGCGATGGGGTTGCCAACTTCGGGAGTGGTCGTGGCAGCAGCAGCAATGGATGAATTGTGACGAGCAGCGTGCTGAGCAACCGCACGGACGGAAGAAACGACGGATCTGCGAGCAACTGCGGCACTGAGCATTGTAGAAAACGGGTGATGTACGGATTAACTGCAGAGATTTGCTTTGTTGGATTGGTTACGAACTGAACTGTTTTGCAGGTTTTGGATTGCCAGTACTAGCGGCCGTCCCGTCGTTGCCCCGGCCGAGAAAAAAAAAAGGTGGCCTTAACCCGGCGCACATCCGCGCAGCAGCCGACGCGGTTATGCTGTCACTTTGGCCGCGCGCTGATTGGACAGGACGATGGACTGATGGATGGACGACCTGGCCCTGGCGATGGATATGATACACGGTTCATTGATATACTGTCTATGATACACTACTAAATTCGTCATGCACACGTGCTAGTCTACAAGATGCGAGTACTCGGGGATGTCCCGCAATCGCTGGTTCATAAACTTTTCCAGTTTATTCGCATTCTGTGCATCGCCAACTATTAGCCGCAAGTCAAAAAAAAAAAAAAAAAAAAAAAAAAAAAAATATATATGTCTTGCCTTGTAGTACGTCGTGGTCTCGTTATTATATTGCCTGCAATTGTTATATATCAATCGGGCATCGTACAAAAAATCTTCCATGGTCTGGTACGCGTCTGACTCTAGCCGCTGTTCCATGGTTGACAGGTCTGATTAGGTTAGTAACTAGAAAAAGAAAAAAAAAAATTTCGTAAGATTAGGCATAATTACCCATTGGTTCCTTTATAATTGTGTAATAATCAGACACCTCGTCCTTGTTAACCGGCTGCGCAAACGGCCAGGCTGATGGGTGATTCGTCATTTCATTCAGCAAGTGCTGCATGACGGCAAAATGCGGGCCTCGCTTGGGCCGGCGAGCCATTTCATCCATCTCGGGAGTCCATCCTGCCTCTTGCAACCCTGGAATCTTCATCGGATCCAGGCTCGTGCCCGCGACCTTGAACTCTTTCAAGCCTGGACGCACCACATGCGACTTTGATATTTGCTTGATCTTGCACATGATGGCCGCTTTTTGTCGTAGCATAATGTTACTCGAATCCAGGTATCTTATTCGCGGAAGCATCGAGCATTGCATGATCGTGCCGCCTTCGTAATCCTTAATGTACCCCATCCATATTGACTTGTTCAGCGTGATTTCCTTAGTGAACCCTTGCTTTTTAAAATAACCGATCGCATAGTTATCAGCATAAGTTAAAAAATACATGATTGGTGACGTGGCCTTGACGTAATCCTTGAGATGATTCATTAGGTGTGCGCCATACCCCTTGACTTGTTCGGATGACGCGATCGCGCAAAACACGATTTCGGCAAACTTGCGAGAATTGAACGGCCGGTACGTGATCCCGCCTACCACGGTCAGCGGTTTTTTCACAATCGCGATCGACAAATGACTTCGGTCGTACACGAGCCTGGCAATATATTCGCGAGGCATCTTGGGCAGTTGCTTCTGGAAAATATTCTTTAAGCCGGTCAGGATCATTAAATTTTCCCGACTGTCATCATTATTCACAACCCTGAATTCAATAATCCCATCTCGTTCTTCAATCACTGCCGGTCGTACTTTATCCTCGTATAGAACGCCGTCGTATACAAATGACGACGATGTATATCGTACCGTTGCTGCTTCCTCTTCGTCTTTAGAAGTCACCGCCGCAGCCTGGTTGTCACCGCCATCTGCCTGGTCAACGTCTTCGCCTTCCTCGGCTTCGTCATCATTCTCCTCGTCATCATATTCCTCTTCTTCGCCTTTTTCTTCGTCGTCCTCTTCTCGCTGTTGTGACTGCCGTGGCTTGTGCGCCTTGTAATCTTCATCCTGATTTGAACTTCCATCCAAGTTATTCTTAGCATTCAATAAACCATCCTCGTCTTCATCTTCCTCCTTGACCTTGTCATCATGATCATCACCATCGTAAAGCTTTGTTTCTGAGGCATCGCTCGACTCAGCTACTTCGCCATCTTCTCGTGCCAGGGCGTTCGTTTCTTGATCGTCCTCATTGGCAATCGACTTGATTCGTTTCGGCAACGGTTCTTCCTCATCCTCATCATTATCATCCTCATCATATTCTGACCGCATGCCAATTTTCCGCTTCGCGTCGTCTGTGGCGTCTGCGTTCCCGGTCAGCACTGTCGAAACAAAATGCTTTATTCTGTCTACCGTACCAGAATGATGTTTATTTGAAGTCATGAATGACAACCCCCCTTTTTTCGCCTCTCTTTTTTTTATAGATTTTAAATTTTCTATAATTTTTTCCCCTTTTTCGTTCCCCTCCAAAGTAAAACAAAAAAAAAAAAACAGAATATATATGTAATTTATTGTTTCTGGTATCGCTCGATTTCGATATATGTGGCGCATAATGTGCGCATGCGCCACATCTCTCTTCCCAGGGACACGTTTGCAAAGATTGCAATCGCACATGAAACCCACGTCTTGTAATAAAAGTTGATTGCAATTGGCTTTAAGCACAGTCGAGGACATAGAAAGACAATCATGTCATTGCTTGCTGTATGGTTTATAATTAATTTAGTGGTATTTGTTTTCGGATCAACTAATTTTGGTGCAGAAAGAATGGGCACTTGCCCCGCCATTTGTTCCTGCCGTTTCAATTAGTTGGCAGCCTGTTGTCGCTTCAGTTTTGTTACTTCTTGGTAATTAACAATCAATCTGTTTTTTTGTTTTTCTTAAGAGGGTTTTGTTTGTGTTTGAATGCTGATTTTGTTGTGGTGATATCAGGCTTCCTCCTTACCGCATTGTTTAGTCTTACAGGTTTGCTTAACTTTTTTTACAATTTTTGTGGGCCATGTTTTCGTTCTTACGTGGAAATAACTAGATAAATCAGGACCAATTGGTTTATTCAAGCAAGTTGCGATTGCTATTCCGGCATCAGTTCTGTTCGGGTAATGCATGATTTTATATATATATATATATTGTTGTTGTTTGCTTTAACTGACACAATGGGTTGACAAAACAATCAGATTCGGGGTGGTTTACTTGCTATGCTCAGTTGGGGTTTACGTATAAAATATTGAATAATTATGAGAAAATTGAAATGAGATTAAGGTGCATGTTTGATTTTTTTTTTTTTTTGTTTTGAAAGTGATGAGAACGCTTCTTGCACTATGTATGAACATGATACACATGGGAAACAATATTGGTTGTAGAATATCCGGCATATGATTTAAAATTCATTATGTTATCTTGAGTAACTATTAAGAAATGTAAATTCTGGCAGTGTCGGTATTTTTTAAAAATGAACGAGATTTGCAATAAAACAAATTGTGGCGGTTCATGTAAATAACCTTAAGGATTGGGCGCAATGCGTTGCTGCATCAACTTTATATCTAAATTATTTGACATCGTTTGCGCAATCCAAAGGGTCAATTTTTTGAACAAAAACCATTCGACCCATTGCGTAGGCGTGTTTAGTTTGGTCAAGTTTTACGCCTGATAGAATTCTATTTTGGTTTGTTTGTAGTTGCGGTGAACAAGTTTTGCATCATTTTTATCGTCTGCGAACAACAACAACGACAACAACAACAACAATCCAAGACTCGCGAAAAGGGGTTTAAAATATAGCAATTGGTTTGTTTATAATGTCATCTAGAAGGTCAGATAAGGTTCAGTTTGAAAGAAATCAAGCAATTTTAAAAGCATTGTTAAAAGAACATGGCAACAAGTTTTGCTCTGATTGCAAGCGCAATGCGTACCCTCGATGGGCAAGTTGGAACCTGGGCATATTTATTTGCATAAGGTAAAAAGCAAAATAATAAATATAAATATTTTTATTTTTATTTTTATTTTTGCAAAATTTGAAACAAAAGCAATGTGAAATAAATTGAGAATTTGATTGTTAACGATTGGCGGTGCCCGGTATTTAGATGTTCTGGAATTCATCGCAGTATGGGTACACACATTAGCAGGGGTATGAAAAATTCATTATTACTCGTTTTTGGAGAGCTTGATTTGAAAACTAATTTTTTTTTTTTTGTTGCAGTCAAATCTGTCGACCTTGATTCATGGACCGACGAGCAACTGCAAAACATGGTACGATGGGGAAATACCAAGGCAAACAAGTATGGCAAATCATCATGAGTTTTTTTTTTTTATTCTCCCGCTAACCATGAGTTATTTTTTTGCAGATACTGGGAATCTGGTCTCGATCCTGGTCATCAACCTTTGGATAAGTAAGTTTCACGCAAAACAAAAAAAAAAAAAAAATCCGTGTCATTTGTTTATTGTCCTGCCCGTGGATTACATTATTAACATGAAGACGATGATTAGCAAAATGGAGAATTTTATTAGAACAAAGTATGAATTGAAACGTTGGGTCGCGCCAGGTCCGATTCCAGATCCGGATTCATTATCCGACACGGAACGAACCGTATCGTCTTCCAAATCTTCTTCGTCTTCCTCATCATTGCCTACCACCACTTACAACACATCAAGCTCAACAGTTAAAAAATCTTCGGTACTTAAGAAAGCTCCTTTACAGACCAGTGCTCCCAAATCACTGTCATCTGAACAATTTAAATCCAGAGGTCCGGAGCTAGTCGGGTCCATAACTTCCAGACCGGCATCAACGCCGATCACCACGACCGTGCAGTCACATGGCAGTTCCACGATCAGGCTGAAAGCAGATCTGTCGTCGTCATCACCATCATTGTCATCAACGTCGTCATTATCGCCGGCGACGTCGTCATCCAAGCCATCGAATGACTTACTCAGTCTTGGCACGTCATCCGCACCGGTGTCACGAAGCCAGTCCGCTCAAGGCACCAGGTCGAATTCTGGTGTGCTATCAACCTCGACTGCGAACTTGCGCCCTGACCTGAAATCTTCTATATTATCTTTATACGCGGCGCCTCGACCGCAACCACCACGACAACAACAACAACAACAACAGAAGCAGCAGCAGCAGCCTGTTGCTGGGATTGCACAGGCAAATGTCGGATTTACTGCTGGTAATGACCTGGCGAATCCGTTTGGCGACCTGACCATCAATGGCAGTAACACCAGCACGCCTGCACCGGCGCCGGCTAAATTAGTCGACCCGTTTGCATCGTTGGCGAGTTCGAACGCGTGGTCGTCAACACCGTCAACCACGTCGTTATCATCATCGTCATCGTTGTCATTGTCCAGCAAGCCAGTTACGACGGCAGGGTTTGCGTCAGATGACTTGTTAAACAATTTTGAATTCTCAGGACCGACGTTGCAGGTTGAACCATTAGTGTCGTCGTCATCATCATTGGCAGCAGCGACGGCGACGGCGACGGCGACGGCCTCGACCTTGTTGTCGTTTGATTCGGATTTATGGAAATCAACCACTATTACGCCGCCGTCGTTATCCTCCGCCACGAGCAGTACCAACAATCACCGTGCTGGCGCGTCATCATCGGCATCATCGTCATTAGCATTAGCATCTGCATCGGTAGATATCACGCCGTTAGATCAAGATGAATTCGGAGGCTTTGCCGTGGCCACACCGCATGCCGAATTCCTTCCGTCATCATCGTTTTCGTCTGCCTCTGGTACCAGCGCCGGTAATGGATTGTTTGATTGGACTTCTTCAACCGGTGCCGAGTTGGGTGGCAGTTTTGCATCCCCTTTGCCGAGCGCGTCGATCACGCCGCCCGTGTTGGCCACCACGGGTTCGAGTGCAACCAATAGTAATCATAACCTGAATTCGACCGCGGTACCCAAGCCGTCACGGAAGGCAAGCGAAGATGAGATTTATTCGAATGTTTGGGGTTAGAAAAGGAAATAGCCGTACGAGATATAAAAAGTTGGGTAGAGAATTTCTCAATTAAAAAAAAATAAATAAATAAATAAAAACAGAGAAATAAGAGGATCTGAAAACCATATATAATTTTTTATTTAAATGTTTGCATGTATAATACTTTATATATATTTATAGATAACCATGTTAGGTTTTTTGTTATTTTGGTTGTTGCCGTATTGTTGAAATGAACATGCAAATATTGTGTTTATTTTGCAAACGAAACGCAACCGCGTAAACGCGATACAAAAAACATACGCTTCAATCATTTATTGTTCAACCTCACTCACATAGATACATATAGCAACCGTTTTCTTTTTTTTGTTTTTAAAAAAAAAAAAGTTTAACGATGGAACGAAAATGAGTTTAAATTGTTTATTAACCGGATCAGATTATGTTCGTCATGCCATCGCAAAAGCCAAGCAATCAAACTATGAAGATGCCATAATCTTGTTTACCAAGGCATGGTTTCAAACTCACAATCATCATTTTTTTTTTTATTTACATTTTTTTTTTTTTTTTAGGCAATTGATTATCGTGAAACTAATCAGTCGCAATCTAATTATGCCGAATTCATAATCAACCTAATTGATTATCGCGCCATATGTTATGCCAAGATCAATCAATTCGAATCAGCTTTTCAAGATGGCAAGCGTATGATTCGAATCGACAAGAAAAATGGAAAAGTAAAAAAAAAAAAAAATTAATAATCATGCCTATAATGAATGGTGTTGCTAATATCGCAGGGCTATTTACGAGCGGGCAAGATGTTATTACAATTAGGCCAGCACGACAAGGCTGTCAAGGTGTACTCATTAGCATTAAAAAACGTGAATCCTGAGGATAAATTATTTAGCGTAAGCGAAGCAAAATCATTATGGTTTTTAGTCAACTAATTACGAAAACAAAAGGAAAACATCTAACATTTTTTTTTCAAAAGGCCATTCAAGAACTGTACACGACCGCAAGGCTGCGGGCCGATAAGCAAATCACTACCTTGCCAGTATCCCATCAAGATCAGCAATCACGACAGGATCAACATCAGAGGTCAAGAACCACAACGACGACAGTCACGGACCCGTTGCAAATCCTACCGACCGAATTGATCGACCGCGTGTTGGCGCTACTCTCATTCAGACAAATGGCATCATTGCAACTAGTTTGCAGGCACTGGCGCAAGGTCGTCAGGGAATCTCCCAGGTTATGGGCCGAGTTGGACTTTCGGCAATGCAATCGCACCTGTGTTACAAAATCCATGATTCGCACATGCTTGCAACTTGCCGGCGCGAATAACAGGAAGCGAGGCCCGCGGGCGGTATACCTGTCCAACGTGATTGCCAGGGACGTACAGGCATGCGTGGACATGGTTTGCCGCCCCGGTGCTGGCTTGCAAATATTACAGGCCGTGGAACCCGGCATGCGATTGCCGTTGCCGGTAAATCATAATCAGCAGCCAGCCGGATGGTTCATGAATTTGCGCGTGCTAAGTGTTGGCATGACCGACATTGCCCGAATGCTTGCGGTCGTAGCGCGAGCGCGGTTTCCACAATTGCACACGCTAAACGTTGTGCATTCTGGTGCAGCCAAATCGCGACCGGGAACCGTCAGATTGGACGAGCCTGTAGATGATGTTGATGATGATACAGCGGCCAAGCCCGTGCTGGATTGCATGCGAGTGTTGAATATCGACGCCGGCATGGACATGGTCACGATTCCGCAAGCAGACATGACCGCGCTGCTGGCCCGCATGCCTTATCTTACCACGTTATCGCTCAACGGTGTCTGTCATCATGACGGTAGCAACAACGTCGAGGACCAGCAGCAGCAAGGAAGCCGGCTTGATCTGTCAGCCTTGGTCGGTCGGTTGGCCGTGTTTCGGCTAGCCAGGTCGTCGTTAAGGCTAATGCCGATCTTGCCAGACACGATCGAGCAACTTTCGTTACTTGAATCCACGCCCATGCCGCGCATAGTTCGTGAAGCTGACCAGATCATGACGACGACCGTGTCGACGACAACGATGCGGTATTATGAAGACGAAGTTCTTGGAGAATCAGGAATGCCTGTGCGTGAGCAAGAGTATGCCAACGTGCGAGGGTTGGAATTAAAAATGCATGCCCGCCTTAATGCGAGCGATCTTTTTGCCATAATCAGCCGCTGTGATGGCACGCGGCTGACCAGCTTGGTTTTGGATGCCTGTGCCGGATTGGACCTGCGCCGTGGCCGTGGTCACCACGAAACCCAGGAAAACCGGGTGCTGGCATGGCAGCAGGTAATGCCGTGCCTGCGCAAGTTAGTGTTGCGGAACAACTTAACGGTTAATGATGAAGTCGTGAGTGACTTGTGTGCCGGCCTGAGTGAATTAGAATATGTTGATTTGTCCGCCACGGACGTGTCGATTGCCGGCATCCTGCGCATGCTGGCAGGTGAAATTGGTGACCATGACGGTCACGGCGGGACAAGATGGATCCGGATGACGGAATTGACCGATCGTGTGCAAAAAATGGCTGTCGATCGTGTGGGAGGAAGCGGCATTAGAATCAAGACGCTGGTGTTGAATAACTGCGGCAGAGTAAGCATTGAATCGGCAACGTGGTTGCGCGGGTTGGGCATCATAGTGGAGCATGACTTGAGTGACATGTACCTCACGCCGGTGGTCAAGAGGCGCAGGTTGTAAATAGGCATGAAATAGAACTTGTCAATAGCGGATTAATTTGGCATGATCACTGTAACTTGCGCATGATTGGTTAGGAGGATGTGAAAGTGAGGAGCAGGTTGTCAATGCTGATTGTGCTTGCCAGTGCCCATGAGTAATATTACGTTTGTGATGGTAATGCAAAATGTTCATTGAGGGTAGTAATATGTAATTATGCCGTACTACAACGTAATGTCGAATTGATATAATCTTTTGTTTAATTTTTACATTAGAAGAAACATGATTGATTTGTTGAAATAAAATGCAGAGTTGAAGCAAAAACTAAAAAAAACATGTGATGACGTGAGCGTATAAATTACTTAATTTTTTGGGGGTAAATGTTGAACGTGTGAGCCACAAAACAACATTTAAATTGCAAACACAAAAGGTCAGATAACGTACATACAAGCAAACTGATAATTATGGACACGGCATATGACACGATTCAACAGGAAAGTTTGCCTGAACATCGGGAAGCCGGTGAACATGACGGCGGATCAAAGGTCGTACATGATGATGATCATCCAGGGCAGGAACAAGCAGCACCCATAACAGCAACAGCAGCACCACCACAACAACAACGAGACGTCACAAGTGGGTCATTGACGGATGAAATTAATGATGCCGTGCAGTCATTTACAAACACGGCGTGGGCAGCCCGGATCGGGGGGATATGGAACAATGTGCGCAAGCAGGTAATATATTAAAACATTACATTGTGTGGACATATATACATGGCATTACGCATGATGTTGACAAGCATAGGGCGAGCAAGCATTAGATACAACAAAGAAAGACCTGACTGCGGCATCAGCGTTGGCATCGAAGGAGCTTGCCACGATTAGCGAGCAGTTGCGGCATTCGGCGATCGCCAGCCAGGCCAGCACGATCGTGACCAGCGCGCGGTCACGCATCAGCGGCGAGGCGGATGTTGGGTCAAGGGTTGCGGCGAATACTGAAGATCATCAGACCAGGAGCAAGATGTTTGCCGTGTTGAAGGAGAAAGCGCAGGCAAGGATAGAAGAGCTGGAAAAGATTGAGATTGGCAAGTATATCGAACGAGTGGGCAAGGACGTGGGTGACTTTTTGAAGGACGCGGTTACGGTGGAAGCAGAAGCAGGAAGCAGCAGTACGAATGACGTCAATCACGCGACCACGGACACAAGCAGCAGGGACGTCCTGTTTGAGGTGCCGGAAGAGATTAAGCGGCAGATTTACACTACACGACTGGACGCGCAGTTGCACGCGCTGCATACGTCTACGGAGCCGTTCGTCGCGGCGGATGACGAGGACGAACAGGACTCCGGATTGGTGCAGTTTAGGGCCACGTTCAACGTTAAGCAAGCAGGCGAGCAAATCGCGGCCGACCTGGCGCAATACCGCGAACTGGCCGGCGTGCAGGACAAGATTGTGCCGGGCACGCTGACTTACGACGAATTCTGGACGAGGTACTATTTTTTGCGCAAACAGATCAGTCAGGAGGAAGCCCGGCGCAGGCAAGTTTTAAGCGCGACCGGCACGGCAGATGCGGAAGACAAGTTCGACTGGGACGAGGAAGAGGAAGAGGATGATGAGAACGGGCAGCGAGAGCCGGAGCGAGAGCAGCAAGCCGGCACATCGGCCCGGCCGTCGCTGGACAGCAGCTACGATGTTGTGTTGGGCGAGGGCGAGGGCGAGGGCGAGGGCGAGGGCGAGGGCAAGGGCCCGGCCGAGGATGTGAACGAGCAAGATAAGAAGGACGGCAGCGAGGACGACTGGGAGTGAGCGAGGTGTATAACGTAATCGACTGCACACTCAATAACTACTAGTTACACTCCTCATACATACAACAGTCAACTAACTAGTAGTTAGTTGATTACTGTGTAGTTAGTAATCCTGTTAAATTGCATTCATTCCACATCACGGCAAAGTTGCGGGCCCGGGTTTAGTGGCAATTACTCCCGCCGCTGCATGGGCCGGATTCGGACAACCAAAACGGGAGGGCAGTCCCCTAACCCCGGCGGCGTCAAGCCGGCACTACAGTGATTGCCAGGGCAACGCAGCACTGGCAACCCACGACGTCGACCCGAACCTGCGATTGGCACCCAGTCCATGCCCGCAATAAAAATAAAAACAGCAACATGACATGCCGCCACGACGATGCGATATGCCTGCTCTTGATTGACCTTGTCCGGCTTCGAATTGGCCGTGAACGGGCGAAAGCGTGCGTGGGTTTTCGGATTCAGCGGCACAAACGTGCCAGCACGGTCGTAGTTTCCAGCACGGAATTGCCGGCCCACCCGCGCGCGCACTGAGAGCGGGTGCTGGGGCTAGGGCTAATCTGGCAAAGGCAAATTCAAATTCCAATGGCAACAACACAATCTCAAAAAGCGAAAAGCTTTCCTTCTTGCCAAAACACTAATATATAATCACCGTCCCCGTCTGGCTTCCCTTTTTCTCTTTTTTTTTTTTCTCTTGCTCTTTTCTTTTTTTCTTTTGTCTTCACGTTGTCTTCCTTCGTGTCTTTCATTGTTTAATTGTTTTGTTTTTTTTTCTTTTTTTTCTTTTTTTCTTTGTTTAATAGCCCTGGCTTATTGGGGTTTCTCTATTTTAATCTAATTAAGGAACATTTGCAATGGCTGACGCTACTGCTCCTACCCACGAAAAGGCTCCCGTCGCCGATGACGATGGCCCTGATGAGGACATTGATGCCATCATTGCCGAACTCGAATCCGAAGATGCCGGAGAAGATTTTCTTGACGAGGAGGTCGAAGCCGGTGCTTCTGCTCGTCCCATCCCTGAAGAACTTCTTCAGACCGACCCGCGCTACGGTTTGACCACCGACGAGGTTGCTGCCCGTCGCAAGAAGTTTGGTCTCAACCAGATGAAGGAAGAGAAGGAGAACTTGATTCTCAAGTTTTTCCTCTACTTCATTGGTCCTATTCAGTTTGTCATGGAGGTAAATACGCTCAATTGCAATTTTTATTAAAATCTTATTATTATCACTACGACGGTTTACTAATTTGTGCCAGGCCGCTGCCGTCCTTGCTGCTGGTCTCGAAGATTGGGTCGATTTCGGTGTCATTTTGGGTCTTCTCGGTCTTAACGCTGCCGTCGGTTTCGTTCAGGAATTTCAAGCAGGTTCTATTGTCGATGAATTGAAAAAGACTCTTGCCCTCAAGGCCACCGTTCTCCGTAACGGATCCGTTCAAGAAATTGAAGCTCCCGAAGTTGTTCCCGGTGATATTCTTCAAGTTGAGGAGGTAGGTCGCTTTGTTTTGTTTACATTTCTCGGGCACTATCGGGCTGCAAATAAAAACTTTTTTTTCTCCCTATCTCGCCCTAACCCATAGTCTGTGCAATGCGCGAATTAGTGGAAAACTTAAACTGACACTTGTTGTTTAGGGTACCATTATTCCTGCCGATGGCCGTCTCGTTACCGAAGACTGCTTCCTCCAAGTTGATCAGTCCGCCATTACCGGTGAGTCTCTTGCTGTTGACAAGCACAAGGGCGACAACTGTTATGCTTCCTCCTCCGTCAAGCGTGGTGAGGCCTACATGGTCATCACCGCCACTGGTGACAACACTTTCGTCGGCCGTGCTGCTGCCCTTGTCAACAAGGCTTCCGGTGGCACTGGTCATTTTACTGAGGTCTTGAACGGTATCGGTACGATCTTGCTTGTTCTTGTCATTGTTACTCTTCTTGTTGTCTGGGTTGCTGCTTTCTACCGCACTGATCCCATTGTTGACATTCTTCGCTTCACTCTTGGTATCACCGTCATTGGTGTTCCTGTCGGTCTCCCAGCTGTCGTCACCACCACCATGGCTGTCGGTGCTGCTTACCTTGCCGAGAAGCAAGCCATTGTTCAGAAGCTTTCTGCCATTGAATCCCTTGCTGGTGTCGAAATCCTTTGCTCTGACAAAACCGGAACCCTCACCAAGAACAAGTTGTCCTTGTCCGAGCCCTACACTGTTGAAGGTGTTGAATCTGATGATCTTATGTTGACTGCTTGCTTGGCTGCTTCCCGTAAGGTTAAGGGTCTTGATGCTATTGACAAGGCTTTCTTGAAGTCGCTTAAGTACTATCCTCTTGCCAAGTCCACTCTTTCCAAGTACAAGGTTCTCGAGTTCCACCCATTCGATCCTGTTTCCAAGAAGGTTACCGCTGTTGTTGAGTCCCCCGCTGGTGAGCGTATTATCTGCGTCAAGGGTGCTCCTCTTTTCGTGCTCAAGACTGTCGAGGAAGACCACCCTATTCCTGAAGAGGTTCTTAACAACTACAAGAACAAGGTTGCTGAATTCGCCACTCGTGGTTTCCGTTCGCTCGGTGTTGCCCGCAAGCGCGGTGAAGGTCACTGGGAAATTCTCGGAATCATGCCTTGCATGGACCCTCCTCGTCACGATACCGCAAAGACCATTAATGAGGCCAAGCGTCTCGGTTTGTCTATCAAGATGTTGACTGGTGATGCCGTTGGTATCGCTCGTGAGACTTCTCGTCAGCTCGGTCTCGGTACCAACGTTTACAACGCTGAGCGTCTCGGTCTCGGTGGCGGTGGTGACATGCCCGGTTCTGAAGTTTACGATTTCGTTGAGGCTGCTGATGGTTTTGCTGAAGTTTTCCCTCAGCACAAGTACAATGTGGTTGAGATCTTGCAACAGCGTGGATACCTTGTTGCCATGACTGGTGATGGTGTTAACGATGCTCCATCGTTGAAGCGTGCTGACACCGGTATCGCTGTCGAAGGTGCTTCCGATGCTGCCCGATCTGCTGCTGATATTGTTTTCTTGGCTCCTGGTTTGTCTGCCATTATTGATGCTTTAAAGACTTCTCGCCAAATTTTCCACCGCATGTACTCCTACGTTGTTTACCGTATCGCTCTTTCGCTTCACTTGGAAATTTTCCTCGGATTGTGGATTGCCATCCTTAACACCTCGCTTAACATTGAACTGATTGTGTTCATTGCTATTTTCGCTGATATTGCTACTCTTGCTATTGCTTACGATAACGCTCCTTACTCCATGAAGCCCGTCAAGTGGAACTTGCCTAGACTTTGGGGAATGTCTATCGTTCTCGGAGTCATCCTCGCCATTGGTTCTTGGATTACGTTGACCACCATGTTCACTCATGGCAAGCACGGTCGTGGTATCATCCAGAACTTTGGTGTTATTGACGAAGTCTTGTTTTTGCAAATCTCGCTTACCGAGAACTGGCTCATTTTCATCACCCGTGCCAACGGTCCTTTCTGGTCATCTCTTCCATCTTGGCAATTGTCTGGTGCCGTCTTCATTGTCGACATCATTGCCACTATTTTCTGTGTTTTCGGTTGGTTCGTTGGTGGCCAGACTTCCATGGTTGCGGTTGTGCGTGTCTGGATTTTCTCCTTCGGCATCTTCTGTGTTCTTGGTGGTGCTTACTACCTCATGCAAGACTCGGTTGCTTTCGATCGTTTCATGCACGGCCAGTCAATCAAGGAGAAGCCAAAGGGCCGCAACCTTGAGGATTTCCTCGTTGCCATGCAACGTGTGTCCACCCAACACGAGAAGGCTACTTAAATACATAGAAAAATGCAATTCAAATTTTTTTTTATGTTATTTAGTGTAGAATAGATTTGTGGGTGTCTTTTTGTTTTAATTATTTTTTTTTATCCAAAAATTATTTTTTTTTTCTTTTGATTTGTTGTAATGACCGTGGTTGTTTCGATTACAAATTAATAGTTTATAATATATATCCTTTTATTTTTATTATTGATTACATACATGTATGACAGGAACCATTATTTGCTATATTTTTTTGTTATGTCATTCGTTTATATTACATACATGTACTATATGGTTATCAAATAAAGTCACTCTTTTAAATTTTAGATGAATAGTTGTGCTTTTGTGGATTTTTTTTTTTCGTCTTGGTCGGCTATAACAACCAGATTACGGAAATTTGGCCGAGGTCTATAGCATAGTTTTGTCCGAGACTGCGAAATTAATGGCCAAAAAAAAAAAAATTTAAAAAATATGCATGACCGATTAGGAAACGCATCAACAACCAAATCAAGTTCAAAGTTCAGGGGCCGGGTATTGATTGACAATTAAAACTGTTTTACGGGGTTGAAATCGTTTTTTTACGAAATGTCATGATTTTCTTGTATAACCCCGACACTTGCTGTTTCAATTTTTAAAGAAGCCCCCCCACAAAAAAAATGCCGCAAGTTTTGAAACGGGAAATCCGGTTTAGAAAAAAAAATGTTTTGAATGTGTGAACCCCGATCTGGGAAGTATACCGTAATTAATAATTGTTTTAATTTGACTTTTTTTTTTTTTTTAGAGTAGGAATTGTTTAACGGATTGATTATATTTGTTTTAAAAGAGTAACCACTATAATATATACCAAATATTGAAATCAAATTAATGCAGTACCTCAAGGTTTTAATTTTTTTTTTTTTTTTTTTCATATAGATTACACACAATCATGCATCCATAAATTTATAAATTATTTTGAAAAGCAAAAAAATAATAAAATGAAACCACAAGCGAAGAAACTTGTAGTTTATAAATTTAATTACCTATTTTGGAGCATAGGCAAAACATCGCGGCTTTGGGGTTGGGGGTTCGATGAGAAATCCCTCCCCCCACACGCCAAACATGACCAAAAGCTGGTTGGGCACTTTGGAAATCGGAATAAATATCCAAGCAGGAGGACGGATACAGTATATGCTAAAACAAACACAAAAAAAAAAAAAAGTGTAAATTAAAAGTCTTTTTCTTTCGGTTGTAACGTACTATAATAACATGAAACAGTAACATTCCACTTTACTTTTTCACCTCTTTTTTGGTTGAGAGTTTGCAAGCTGAGAAGAAAGCGGGTTTGGTGATATTAAGGTTTAGAACCGTTTGGTGTGTGGATAAAGTTTACGAAAGAGGGTATGAAGGGAAGTTGAATGTTATTTTTTATGTTATATAATCGAAAAGATGATACATTATGTCATTGGAATTATTGGAAGATAAAGCAGCTACCTTACAACAGGTTATGAGCTCTTCTGCTTCCATTGCTCGTTTTGAGGATCACGAAAAATTGATCGCTACTTGATGGTTTGTTAGTCTAGTTTATTTTGGCTGGGCCCGGGGTTAATTACCACAGCTTTTCCGTTTATCTTTGAGCCTCCGATTTAGAAGCGCTGTAACTTGACGAGTCGCAGTCGCCAGATCGTCCGAACGTTCCATCTCATTATCATCCCTCCCTGAAACGAAAGGGACCTCTGCTTCTGATCATTCCTCATCTACTGCGCTGGTTGCTAACGCCCATAACGTTATGAGTCTACGTCTAAACCACGTGTGTTCTTTCGGTGTGGCAAGCCCGGTCATGTTCGCCGAAACTGACGTGTACGTCTCTCTGCGTTAACCCCAAGTCCGAGTCTTTACCTTCGTCTGCTGCTTTTTCTTTTTTTGGCTGGGTTGCTCTTGCTGCTACTTCGTTTCTCGCTACTTGGTTTGCTTCGACATTTTTCTTCGATTCTGGCGCCAATCACCACGTTATCTGTAACTGATCATTCTTTACTTGGTGGGGCTGTGGTGGTTTTGGGTCGCGGCGATGTAACTCTTGATTTTGCTGGTCGTGCAGTTACTCTGTTTGATTGTTGGTACGTTCCTGAGGCGGTGGCTAATTATGATATCGCTCTCTCGGGATTTCTTTGCGTTTATGTTGCGCTTCTCGACATTCCTCATTTGTGTCACACGCGTGCTCGATCGAAGGGTGCCGCTGTTCGCCCAAGGTCGGCTATTCATCATGAAACTTAGCCTCTCATGTTGCTCCATGTCGATGTTTGCGGCCCTTTTCGATACACTGGGGTCGACTCTTGCAAATATTTTTTGAACATTGTGGACGACTATTCGAAAATGGGGTTTGTGTTTTCTCTTTCAGCGAAATATGAGTCGACCGACCAGATCATCGCGTTTGTTGGTCGCGGCAACTACCGAGTTGCCGCCATCCGGACCGATAATGACGGTGAGTTCTGCAACAGTGTTTGTCATGGATTTCTGTGTGAACTACTGGGATTACTCACCAACTTACAGTGCCCCACCATGGCTATCAGAATGGCGTTGCCGAACGTTTTCATCGCACCCTTCAAGAACGTGCTCGTTGTTTACATGTTGGTGGTTCAGTATCAATACAGCTTTGGTCTGAAGCAATCGCGGCTGAATTCACCGTTGGTTTGACGCCTCAAACTAAGGCGTACAGTAATTGGGCGAACCAGTGCCGTACTTTGTATATCTTTCAGGTTCAGTCTTTTCGGATCAATGAAATTGATTAACAATCTTAAATCAGACTCTTTCGAGCCCTGTAGTTCTATCTATTCAACAGGACTTTGTACAACAGCTCGTGTTTGGTTCACATTATCGGATTCCAAGATTTCGAGTATTTCGTCACTAGCCTCGTTGAGGAAAAATATCAACTGTTGGATCGCCGTACGTTATTGAAAAGTCGTCGTTTTCAACTTGGTCGATTTAAATTTTTTCGACCAATTGCCTCGTCAAAATTTTAAAATAAGCCAGTCTCTATAGTGCTTATGATGGAATCGGGTAAGATAGAGACGGGTAGGTAACAGTGCTAATGGTGATTCGGTATAGTTTAAGGACTAATATATAGCTATTCCACAATTCTCTTTTAAGAATCTCTTTCTTCACTTGCCTTAACCGTGTTGCATACTGGATTACAAAGTACGTTTTACAAAATTTGTAAAAACATCAAATCTTGCCATATTGGTTTTCGTTTGGTTTAATTTTGATGTATCAACCACACATAACTAAATAGGTTTATATGTACCAAAAACAAGGAATTTTTTTTAAAAAAAAACCAAAAAAAAAAAACCCCTATATGTACAAATGAATAAATAAAAACACAATCTATTCAAAAAAGGTTGTTTGCCCCCAGGTTTTTTTTTCTTCTTTTTTTGCTCATATCGTATATGGGTTTTTTTTGATGACACCAAAAGTTTCACGTCGTGTAATTACTTGTTTAGTAAATTCCTCCCCACCCCTTTTTTTTTGAATTCCGCTTCACATTATCATGCAGTTCAACCTTTTCTATTCAACGTTTTCGTCGTTGCAGGTTATGATGCAATTTATTCCTGCCTAACGAATTAATCGGTGCAAACGGATCTGATGACATGCCACGACCACCACCGTTGCCGCTATTGCTACGGTTTGAAACCGCGTTTAACATCATGTTGCGCCGCTTGACCCGTTTAATCTTGCGATGCAATTCATACTTGGTTAATTTCTTCGGTGGTGATGATGATGGTACATAACTTTGATTGTGATTGTGATTGTGATGGTCATGAGAATGAGAATGAGAATGTAAATTAGAATGAGCATGCTTGTGTGACGATGATTTCGCAGTAGATTTTGATCTTAAACCGGATTCTTCTTCTTCATCATCTTCATCTTCATCTTTGTCAGCGATATCGTTAGCGTTTTCATAGTTCGCACCATCATTGTCGTTACTGTTTTCTTCCGGCCTGGCAATAGCTTCGCCAATGTCGTCAAATCCGTCAGCAAACAACTTCTTCACCGCCGCCGCTGCCCCAGTTGGCATTGCGGCTGATGTTGCGGCTGATGTTGCGGCTGATGTTGCGGCTGTGTCCACTCCATTCACAGCATGCTCGTCATTGACACCGCTTGCCTTTGCCGTTTTGGCCTTCTTTGTGACTCCAGGCGATGATGATGACGACGCCGATGATGACACGCCAGCATGGTCCGTCGTACGGGCGTAAATCAACATGTACGCCTCCTGCTTCAACGCGGTCTTTTCACTAACCGCATTCACAACCTCATCATTGTAACTGGCCCACGTGCCGGCTGGTTGCTTGGTAAACATGTAATAATGCCCGCTTGACGTTCTGCGACCTTGGTGCACGACCACGGCTATTAATTCATATGTTAACGATTTCTTGTTTTTCTTGGATGTGGTGTTGTTGCTGTTAGTGGTGGTATATGCTGACATGTCGAGATGCTTGGGGTATCGAATAAAATCATGAATCTTGGACGTGCCACCACGGAATGAAAAATCAAATCTTTTTAAATGCAAGGTCAAGTACTCTGGCGGATCACAAATCAACGAACCTTTGATCGCGTCCACGTCAGTCTTGCATCGGTCACATTTGTATGCGTTACCGTTGGCTTTGGAGAGTTCTTCCGGAGCGAAAAAACGATGGATCGCATGTTCGATCGATCCACCACCACTACCGCCGGTGCCATTATTATGATTATTATTATTATTGCGACGACTAATATCAAGTTGCAAATCAAGGGTTGGTTGAAACGTGTTTGAAGCCCAATCACATCGCTTGCAACGAATCTGTTGCCTAAACCTGCCACCAAATATCCGATGAATTACTGAAGTTTCCTTAACCGGTTCAGGTAATTTTTTGGCAGCCACGGAATTATGCAACGCGTCTAAAAATTGTCTCAAAAACTCATGAGCATCTTCTTGACGATGATCAGTGAATTGTAATCCTTTCGCTGGTTTTGTTAGCTTGCAACAATGAATTAATTAAAAAAAAAACAAAAAAAACAAGCCTACATCGTAATTTCTTTAAAATATATCGAGGATAAATTGGTTTCCGTCGTTGCTGCTCACCGCTGTAACAATCTTCTGCCAATTTTTTAAACGTGCACATGACGCACCCGGAATCGTCCGCATTGCCGGCAGCGCATTCTTTCTTGTGCTCGTACAACAGGTATTCCACCATCGCCGGCACGTGCAAAAGGGCTTGCAATGTTGAATTCATATAACATGTCACGCCGTTGTTGATTAATCCCGGTGGCGGATGAAATTTTTGCGTCCATTTGACTGATAACTTGTTGCGAGGGAATAATGGCGACCGAGGCTCTTTATACATGTCCCCAGATTTTTCTTCTTCGTCATCCCCATCTTCGTTGTCGTTTTCGTTTTCGTCGTCGTCGTCGTCGTCGTCGTCTTCATGCTTGCGGTTGGCTTTGGCGTCGTGATTTGCAATTATCGCCGCCGGTCGAAGCTTGCGCTTTTTCGACAACGGCGCATCAGCACCACCGCCGTGCTGTTGGCCAGCAGTCAAGTTAACAAAATTGGCAGGCAATTTTGTAAACATTTCATCTTCGGCATCACGAGCCAAATGAAACTTTAATGGCCGGCTAAGCACGTCCGGAACATTAACAATCGTCCTGGCGCCATTAATATTGTTAGCAATACTTGACGTCGTTAACGTGCGATTTGTGATTGATGATAACGTGATTGCGGTTGATGCCATAATTTCTCTTTGCAGGTATTATATATTATGTATTATTCTTAATATTTTTTTTTCCCACTCAGTCTGACAATGTTTTTTTTTTATTTTGTAATTGCCCAAAACTTGATTTCCCCTCCCAAAAAAATAAATGATTTCTGTTTTTAAATATTCATTTGCATTTGCCGGTATTTAACGTTAGAAAAAAACCAGTAGTAGGAAAAAAAAAAGTTTTCAAAGATTTATCAATCTTCAATTATTTTTTTTTTAGGGGCCCAAAAAAAAAAAAAAATAGTAGAGGGTTACCCTCCTGACGCGTTTTCTTCGCTCGAATTCGTGTTTGTTTTCCCCCCGTTGGAATCGGTATTTTAAAAATATTTATATATTTGAATAATTAAAATAATAAAATCTTACAAAATCTGAATACTAACCAACAATTAACGCCTAGATGCCTAGCAAATTATGAATTAAAGAAAAAAAAAATTGAACGGTCAAGTTTGCCCCGTGCGAATGCAAGCAAGCTTGGCCAATTTCGAAAATGGTGGTCCTGGTTAATTGCCTCACGTGATCTGGCGCGCTCAATTTCAATTTCAATACCGAAAGCCCCGTGTTATTTATACATTACATGATTCATGAATGTATGAAAAACATGCCATCGATTTTGAGATTTTTGTTGACGTGCAAAAAAAATGCGGCATCAAAGATTGGAAATGGTATTGCGGATACGCTTCGTCACACCTGGTATCTGGGCCTGACGTGTTTTGGAGGCCCACCGGTTCACTTCCAAATCGCAAGTATATATTTCATTCTTATTTTTATTTTTTTTTCTTGAGTATATACTAATTTTTTTTTTTTGATGTGTTTAGTTTCAACGATTATTTGTTGACAAATATGCATGGATAGATGAGCAAATGGTGTGCAAATATGATTTTGAATTAGATCAAACAACTCTTAGCAATTGTTAACCGACAAGCATCCCGTTTGGGAGAAAACAAGAAACAAAAAAGTACAAAGAAATTTTTTCATTATGTCAAGCACTTCCTGGTCCTGCCAGTACAAAGATGTTGTATGCGATCAATATCATTCACAACGGCTTAATCGCCGGCGTGGTTTCATTTTTTGTTTGGTGGTAGGAATATACACATTGTTCATAGTCAATATGTCATTGAATGTTTATTAATTTTTTTTTGTTTGGTTTACAGTTTACCTGGCGCAATAGCCGCGTTTGGACTCGGAGTTGGAGTTTCCAAAATCAATGACACGCTTCCAGCGCCAGCATACGCATTATTATCAGGACTCAATGCCGCCACGGTGGGCATTATCGCACTTGCCGCGGTTCAGTTATCGCAAAAGGCAATCACGGACAAGCTAACACGGATCCTCGTGTTTGCGGCCGCATGTGCCGGCATGCTTTACAATGCGCTTTGGTATTTTCCGGTTTTGATGATCATGGCCGGCGCGTGCACCATCTTTTGGGATTATCGACGACAGTTGCACTATGCAACAGTTAAATTAATTATAAGGCTTCAAAAAATCATTGCTTGTGGCTGCTCGCCTGGGGATGCGAATGAGGAAGCGCAGGTAAATTTGGATGAGATTGAGTTACAGGATTTGGCAAATGGTGAATCCTGCATGCCTGCCACCGTGTCACACAGGCTCGCATCGGTGAAGCCGCCGTCTGCTGGTGGTAGCGTGACTGCGTTACCTGTGATCGGTCATGCTGACTCTGACGTGGTGATTGATGGCACGATCGAGAATGACACGACCCGGTTCGTGCCGCCAGATTTGGAACTTCAGGTTTTGTCTTGGAAGGTTGGCATTACGATCATTTGCATTTTTTTCATTTCGTTTATCGTCATCATGGTGATTCGAGCCACCGTGCCATCGGTTCCGCTTGCGTTTAGCATTTTTGCCAATTTTTACCTTGCCGGCACGATCATTTTCGGTGGCGGGCCGGTCGTGGTTCCGTTATTGAGAGAATACGTTGTCACGGAAGGTTGGGTCAGCTCGCGAGATTTTTTGCTTGGCTTGGCCATCTGCCAGGCATTTCCCGGTCCTAATTTTAATTTTGCAGTTTATTTAGGCATCTTGGCAGGTCATAATAATTATAATCTCATCACCGGCGCGGTTTTGGGTTTTTTTGCAATTTTCACGCCCGGAATTGTTCTTCATACCGGCACTATGGGTGTTTGGAAATCATTGCGCCGGCACCGATGGTTTGTTTGCGCGCTCAGGGGCATTAATGCTTCCGCGGTGGGGTTAATCTTCACTGCCGTGTACAGGTTATGGCAGCAAGGATTTTTAAGTAAAACGTTTACGTCAGGTTCTTCATTAGGTTTAGATCCCTGGTGGGTCGTCATCTCCGCCACCGCGTTTGTTGGTGGCCGATGGTTTAACCTGGCAGCACCGGTGGCCATTGTTTTAGGTGGCACCATGGGCATGGTTTGGTACGGCGTGAATTCTTAAATAAACGTTACGTGAGATTGTTTGACGCGTTTGACAAGTCAGACCGCAATTACCAAAAAACAAAAAAAAAGATGAAAACCACAATAGGTTAAGAAGAACTCGCTAAATTTTATATAGTCATGCCAAATTTTGTTCATGATGTAACCTACGGATTGGATCAATTCCAATTATTACATCTTGTTATCCTTTTGAAAATGATGGAGAAAAGATAAAACATCAAGTTTTAATTTTTAAATTCAGTATTACAACAATCATTTCAAAACATAATACAAAAAAAAAAAATATTATATTGCGTTTTACCACCATCCCCAAAAATAAAACAACAAACAAAAAGAAAACGACACAATGATTTCAAACCCAAGTGTTATTTGCCACTCCAAAATAACCAACATTGGGTAATGGCTTCAATGTGGCCTTGTTGATGCCATCCACGCCTGACGTTGCCACCGTGTTGCCCCACCAAACCAGAGTTTTTGGTCGGTATTGTAATGCCAAAAAGATCAAGATGCCAGAAAACGCAATGCCGGCAGTCAGACCGCAAGAGATAATGTAATTATACTTGGACCACCATGCCAGGTACCGCGTGCGAATGTACCACATGAACGCGACCGACGCGTAAAATCCGGGCGTGTAATACGACAGGTTGTAACCTGTGCCATATCTCATAAATCCTCCCAAAACAAGCGCCGGATGGAAAAATCGAAGTTGCTTGGCAAATCGTTGACGGACAAAATAAATCGGCACCGCGGCAACTCCACCGATAAGGAATGCCCATTTAATCATGGGGTAAAGCAGATCAAACGTGCGATGAGGCCCGACCGCGCCAAACAATAACGTGCCCGAGTAGATTGAATGTGACCAGGCGCAATAAAATCTTGAACCTTGATCCAAGCTGCAAAAATCGGGCAAGCCATGAGCAAGTTCGAGCGCGCCCGAGGTGACAAAGATTGAAATAATCGTGGCAATCAACTGCGCACGAAACACGGCACGCGGGGGTAATTTGGCATAATGAGCCAATTTTTGATCACTTATAAACGTTTCGGCTTGATCTTCAACCGCATATCCATACGCACGAAGAATCAGGCATGCCACGCCGCTACCTGGCACCATGTAGCCAGCAAGGATGGTGCCCAAGTTGTTTAGCGAAAGAAAATAACCCGTGTTGGAATACAATACAATGCAAGGCACCAGCATTGCGATGCCAACCAAGATGGCCACGATTGCTGCCCACACGGGAGTGCCGGTCGGGTACACGTGCACAATAACACATCCGACCACGACCGAGATCACCAACAAAATCAAAAACCACCAATCCGGCACTTCTTCGTAATTTCTCATCAAGATCGATAGCGGATCACGATAACGTGCGTAAGCGGATGACTTGCGATCTCGTAATCCTTTCCAAAGTCCCTTAATGGCTTCTTGAAAGATCTTCCATTCGTTAAGGAAAACATAAACAAACGCAAACGTGTACGCCGTGAATGAAACACAAAGATAAAGATAGTATCCGGCCGAGATGTAAGGCGGCGAATAAGCCTGATACTTGATAGGGTCAAGACGATCTTGCGCGTTGAGAATGCGACTCAAGTTGTAAGTCTTGCCGTACCGGTCATACACGGTCGACACGTTCGGTGGCATGTAAGCAGCGTACTTGTAATTAGTAAAATACGTGATAATCAAGGTAAACGCAGCCAGCAACGTGCCAGCGTATTGATTGGCAACAGTGAAAAAAGGGACGACCAACGGATTATTTTGATTAATAACCGCCCAATCAAAAGTCGTGATTGGATTGAATCCAAACCCAATTCGTGAACCAGTAACGAATGCCAAGTTTTTGTTTTTCGGAGCAATCCATGTGATCCAGTTGAAATTAGATAACGCGGTAAATAAATAATTTGGAATGAAAAAATAAAAAAACGAAACGATAAGGATAATGTTGAAAAGCCTGTAACGAGAAATTTTCCAGCCGTTGATGATTTTCTTTTTTTCCACCGTCAGCAACGTGCGATTGAGTTGCAACGTGGGTAAGAGCGTTGGCCAAACTGCCTTGCTAGGGTACACGGCCCATCGTCGGAGTACTCCGGACATGCCGAATCCAAATAACTGAGTAACAAGATTGATCAACAGATTAAAGTCGTACTTGGCCCAATCCTGACCGTAAAAAATTTTCTCTCTCAATACTGGCGCGTACTGACCCCACACTGAATTTTGTGAACCAACGTTGGTAATGATGGTGGTAAACATTTGCTCCTTGAAAGTCCACGGTCCAGGGTTAGTATTGAATGAATATTTGCCGATGCGAATGGTCTTTGATGGAATAAACTTGGCTGCCGCCTGGCCGCATGGCAACAGCAAAATCTGAACCACTTGAGACGTCAACGTGAAATGAGGTTGGCGGAAATAAATTAACTGATTAATAAAGCCAGCGACGGCGACCCAGAAAATGCCAATGACATAGGCTCGAAAAGTTTCGACCGGGATCGAGGGATCATTCGTGGGTGCGCAAACCGAACGAACTTCAGGATACGGGGAATGATACTTCATAAGTGCGGCTTCAAGTCTGAGATCCAAATCGTACAAAACCGGGCCTTGACCGTATGCTTCTTCACCTTTTAATAACAACCTGATTCGCTGAAGTGTTGTACCAGGGAAGTTAATATCGGTGCGATGATAATCAATCGCATATTCAAGAACCTCGATTGCTTCTTCCGTAGTTATCGACCGTACTTTATCAACAAAGAAATCAGCGTTGCCCTCAGCCAAGATATCATCCATGTCACCAGCAGCACGAATGCGGTCAAGCACGACTTCAAGTTCATGTTCATAAATCTGTTGTGACTTGACTTGTGATTCAGGTTTCTTTTCATAATCGATACTGGATGAAGAATTGACATCGTGTTCACTTCCGGAGTAAGCATCCTGAGTTGGAATGACCTCCCTGGGTTCTTCCTTCTCAGCAATAACCATCTGAAACTCAAAAAAAAAAAAAAAGGTTAGTTGAGTCATGACCAAAATAAAAAAAGGTGCAATGTAAAAACAATATTCATACCTTGAATGATTGGTTGTAAACGTGACCTGAGATAACGTCGGGATCAACCACAAGATTGGTATAGAAAAGCAATCAAAGGGAATTGTGATGGCATAAACCAAAATTCATGATGGGCATTGATGGCGGTATTTATATGCCTTGAAACAACTTTAACGAAAAACAACCACGACCAAAAAAATTAGTACCTTTTGGAAAAAAAAAAATACCAAGACCGGCGGGTATAAATTAGTCGGATGAGAAATACAGACCAAGAACGGGCAGAAAAGGAATTCAAAAAAAAAAAAAAAAAAAAGTCTATTAGGTTGGGTACAATGAAATGATGATGGTTCATTGACGATGGTGAGTGAAAAAGTCTAAAAAAAAACAAAAATGGTGGTTCGTGCTATCTTGTCGTGTCCGGTTACAAGTCCTTGATTGCATGTGCTCCATCAGGCACCTTCCCCGGCCGAAAATCACGTCAGATCGTAATCAGAGTGCGATGTTGAGCAGAAAAAAAGACTGTACAATAACCCCCTGAACCGACAACATACAAAAATACCAGAGGTGAAATGTCAAACTGACAATGACTCCATCGTATCTTCTGACTCGTAATTCGGCATTTGCTGATATCTCTTTTCCCTCCCCAACCCACTCTGAGATGACCCTGTAACAAAAAATAAAAAAAAAATGAAACAAAAAAACATCTTCTTTAATTGGCCCTTCTCCGTCTTTCCGTTAAATCAAGATTTTTTACCCTTCGCTTGCATCCCACGTATTGTCTTGGCTGTCCGCTGAACGTGCCCTTATTCGTCACGGATAAACGCGCTTGGCTGAGAGATGCCGAGAAACTTATTTGTACTAACAACAAATCCCTAATTTTTTTTTTTATTTTTTTTTAAAAATAAAAACTCTTGGTACTTACTTGCCTCATCCATGGCAAGGATTGCGCATGTAGTTCGCTACACCAAGTTTTCAGCCAAAAGTTTTTATTTTTATTTTTTTTTTGGTATACGATTGATTCAAGATTCAAGTTCGGGAATCATCAAGTTGGAATGCAAAATGCACTTTAAAGAAAATCATGAGTCTGTGAGTCTGTGGGATTTGCACCGCACGACCTTGGTCCTTGCTTGGATATTTGATCCATGGTATACATCCCGTTGTCCGGTACGGTACAAAGGTTTTTATGCCTTGTATTGTTGTTCTTGTTAGTTGTTGTTTGGGGAACCCACACAGTTGTTTGCCATGGGGCTTGTAGCTTTTTGCGGGTTGTTCCAGCAAGCCACAAAATAATTAGAATAAGGTTTAGAGGTAAGCATGAGGTTCGTATGGAATAAACTTTCCTCCCAACAAATTCTTAATCTTTCTCCATAATCCCATCCCACTCATTACTGAAAAATAAAAATACAAAAAAAACACGGTCAGTAAAGTAAATACAATAAAGATACTTTTTTTTTTCTTTTTTATCTGATGGACCCACGGTTAGTTAATACTGCATTGTTACTGTTTATTCACTCAACTACCCAAGGGCCAAGCCCAAAAAATTATTTCCTTGAACCCGGCTACGGCGATTTTACTTGGCCCTCTCCTACAAGCAAGTAAACAGATTTACCCTACCAGCAACCATTATACCGTATCGTGCCATACCTTGGCTAAAAGTTGTGCGGTTTAGATTTTTATTGAGCATGTAACATGCTTGTGGTGCTCATGTCAACAGATCATTGTGTCATAAACATCTGCTAGAATGTACGCAGTACCATATATATAACAAGTATAGCTTGATCCTCCTATAAGCATATTGTTTTACAGTTTGTGTTTGCATGGCAAGCCGGTTCACAACGTATGGCGCAATTAAAATCATTATCCAGACGCGGTGGCTGCGCCAAGTCACGCCTCTTACTCATACTATAGCATATATATGCAATACGTTAACATTTTAATTTCAATTCATTCAATTCAAAAAAAATAACATATAGTTCATTAATAGCATCCATTAATATATATATTGCTTTTCTAACCCTAACCATATAGCCAATATACCGCCTCTTTAACAATCATGTACAGTGAAAAAAAAAAAAAAAATAGCGGGAAAAGAACAAGGAGAGGAGGCGAGAGGAAAAAGAAAACCCAATTAAAAGAAAAAGCCCAATTGAAAAATAAAAAAAAAAAAATAATAATCATGAGATGAGAATTAATTAATAAAATATCATGTTATAATCAATCAAGCCGCATCAGCACCGGCAACAGGAGCAGCAACACGAGTGGCCTGGAAATTTGCACGAACAATGTTTTGATTATGAGAATCAAGTTGCAAAGTTGCGTCTTTGCTTTCTCGCTGAGCCATCTTCCAGATCTCGACTTCAGAACCACCACGAATGACACCGACACGCATGGTAGCAAGAAGGTTATGGGCAGCGTTGGAATGGTCGTACACACCACCGTTGAAAATGGCGGTGGCATCCTTGCCAATACCTGAAGAAATCAAGGCCTTGCCACCTGGGTGCTGGTCAATAAAGTTGGTAACGTCATGAATCACGCCAGCAATCACAACAAGGGCGCGAGTCTTAGACTGGTCCTTGAATTGATCAAAATCAATAACCGGGAGTTGTTCAAGAGGAACACCCCAATTAAGTCTGGATCTCCATTTGTCAAGCTTCTTTTGGCGTTGCTGAACAAGACCTTGTTCAATCGCATTTTGAGAAAACGTTTTGAGATCGTACGCAAAACCAAATTTTTCAAGAGTCCAAATCAGCCACTTGGTGGGGTCATACTGGTACCACTTAAGAGCGTTACGATAATCTGACGGAAACTCGTGATGGAAATTATGATAGCCTTCACCGAACGTGACCAAGGCAGTAAGAACATGATCCCTGGGCGAGCGGCGATCGTCAAAAGGTTGCTCGCCAATCCAGTGAGCCAGCGAGTTGACGCAGAACGTGGCATGATGCACCACAGTCAAGCGAACAATGCCGGCCCAGATCAAGCCTCCTTTCCAATCACCCCAGCCGAGGCCGGCGATGGCCATGGGAAACAAGTAACCCATGAGGGCAACAACCCAAATGTAATATTTATGTTGCAGACGAACAACTGGATCGGCATCAAGATCGGAAAGATCGACCCTGCCCTTGTTTTTGGGGTTCTGAAGAATGCACATCCAGCCAATGTGCGAGTACAAAAGACCCTTGCGAACCGAGTAGGGATCACGGACCGTGTCGGTATAACGGTGGTGGACCCGATGGCCAGCCGACCACCAACGAATCGAGCCCTCGACCGCGCCACCACCAAACAGAGAAAGCACGATGCGAAGGGGCAGGTTGGCCGAGTACGCCCGGTGAGACCACAGGCGATGATATCCGGCAGTGATGCTGATGCCGGTAAGGGCGTAGTAGGTAAACGCAAGAATGGCGGTGCGCAGACCAAGGGGAGTGAACACGGCCCAGGAGCAACCGAGAACAGGAATGATGATGATCAGAGTGATGTTTAGCCAGTTGAGATGCTTGTACCAGTTGGTGATCGTGTATGGCTTTTCGGAAATGTGCACGTACGGCGGCTTCGCAGGAGCATCAGCTTTGTCGGGCGACGCTGATCTGGCAGAACGATCACGAGCAGAGCTCTGCGACGGCTGAGCAGAAGATGTGGACGACGCTGCCATGGTGAAGAGCAATACGGAAGAAGAGGGTTGAAGAAAAAAAAGGGCAGGACGTGGCAGCATTAAGTAGTTGGTTGAGTTAGTGCCGGTGCCGGGTGTGGCGCAGGTTTGTTGGGGGCGGCTGTGACGCGCAAAGGACCCCAACACCGGGTAACCTCTGGTAGCAGGGTAAACTACGGCAGAGGATTGTTACAGGATGGATGTAGATGCAAGGGTATGGGATATATGTAAAGCATATATACATAGTAGCTTGTATTCCGGTAACTCAGGTGGACTTATTCGGACTCGTAACTCAGTGTAGCAATATTACTTATTACAACGACTATTCTGAAGGATCTTCATCACGACCCTTACCCACGGTTCTTCACAGCGGCCAACACCCAACAACAAGCGGCGGTGGCTGGGCGGTGGCTGGGGACAAGTGACTAAGCGAGCAGTCACGTGCCCGTGAGTCACGCCACGCACAATTCATTACGACACATGAATAAACAAACAATAAATAAATAAAAAAAACACCAGATCCAACAACAAAACTGAAACGTGCACAACCAGTAAATGAATATTTGTAAATCCCATCATTAAATGCGTGTCAATAAACCCGGCCAAATCGCCGCGGCGACAAATTAGATTCCCCTAAGCCTTGCTCAACCGCCGCCACGGCATCGTGAAGACGGCCACCCGAGGCCTCGTCGTGCATGCCAATCTTGTCTCGCCATCCACCGTATTCCAACACGATGCCGCCTGCTCGTTTAAGTGCCTCGCGGATTACTAGGCACCAAGCTCGTGACAGCTCTTCGAATGCGGCATGCTTCAGGTAATTGTTCGATCCTGACTGCCACGTCGGCAGTCGTTCCACTAATCCGGTCACGCCATCGAGAAATTGGAGCGAGTTGCCAATCTGTTGCTCCCTTGGTGGCAGAAAATGAGGCGTGTAATCACTGACGGCGTCTAAAAACTCAGTAATATGTGGCCGCACCCGCAAAAACGCATAATCGCCGGTAGGATCACCCTTGTAAGGGAATGCGTCATTAATCTGCAACACCAACTTGTTTAGAATTTCTAATGATGAGTTCACTGTCGGTGCAGAGATCATCGAATTGATCTCGTCCGCTAAAAACTGATGCTTATCAACAAGCGTGCATAATAAATTTTTCAGACTCCGGGCATCCAACGGCTCCAATTGTCGCGATAACGGTAACGGCCTGCCAATTATTTCTTTTCTTGCCCTCTTTGCATGTTCCAAAGTTCGGGCAGGCACTACTGGTGACGTATCCGGTGCCACCGCCATCTCATCATCTGAATCGTCATCACCGTGGCGTCGCTTGTGTCCTGGCGGTTGAATGTCAGCATGGTAATTTTAAACAGATACTAAAAAAACTTACCTTGACGAACAGATGCTGAAATATGGGGGGACGAAGGTTGTGATGAATCTCTTCCTGGCGAGCTAAAGGGGAAGCCTAGTAATGGTCCACTCGGCGGAAGAACTGCACTCATGGCAGCAAGTTAACTTGCGAAACAAAAAAAAAAAAAAAAAAAACAGTCTAAATCTAAAACTATTTAAATATAACTAGATAAATGAAGAAAATTAAAAAATTAAACCTCGTGCAGCTTTCTTTTTTTTTTTTTTCCCGGCAGTTGAAACGTTTTGGTGGCACTTTTTCTTTTTTTTTACATATTTGCATCAAATAATTCGCAAACGACCAGGGTACGGGCGTTTTCTGATTTTCTATGCAAGCTTTTCCCTTTTACGTAACTGATTACTATTGGAGCCACGTGCGGCAACGATTGTGCAGCACATCTATTGATCGCAACAACTTGCAGCAGCAATCAAGACCCAGCTTGCTTGAGCAAGCACTTACATAGTTACGCTTCGTTTATGTTTGCTCTTATTTACGTGAAGCAAACATACACGAAGACCAGTACGCAAAATTGAGTTGGTTGCCCCGGCAGCCGTGGGTGTCAACAGCAGCCGCGGCGCCGCCGGTTACGTAATGATGCGTTGATGCGGCGCAATAAAAGCCGCACGTGTTCCCCACGACGAATGCGGTATTTAAAAGTCACAAAATTAGATGGAAAAAAAAATACTTTGATTCGACAACATCAAAATACATAATAAATATTCTGCGTACTTTTACTTTTATACCAACCTCAAACAAGTAAAAACAAAACGTCATGGTTGACAGCGTTCGGGCTTCGATTTCGTCAACCTACCAGCCACGGCGAGGCTCATTGCTGGCCACGTCGTGTTCTGACGTGTTGCGGTCACTTTATCTGTCGCCTCACTCCGCCTTGGTTCATACCGTGCATAGAGAAGATGGCACGATAACGTATATTCCTGGGGTTTCTCCGTTTCCGGCTGTCAAGTTGTTGAATCCGATTGAAAAGAAACGAATCTTGGTTACCGGTGGTGCCGGCTTTGTTGGTTCTCATTTGGTCGACAGGCTCATGCTAATGGGTGAGCACCCATAAATTAAATCCAACAAATAAAATTAAAAATAAATTACTAATTGTTTCATTAAAGGTCACAACGTAATTTGTTTGGATAATTTTTTCACCGGCTCGAAAGCAAATGTTGCACATTGGGTAGGCCATCCCAACTTTGAACTCGTCCGGCATGACGTTGTTGATCCCATCATGGTCGAAGTCGACCAGATCTATCACCTGGCATGTCCAGCTTCGCCAGTACATTATCAGTCTAACCCGGTCAAGACTTTGAAAACTGGGTTTTTTGGTACTTACAACATGCTCGGGCTTTGTAAGCGAGTCAAGGCCAGGTTTTTGTTGGCCTCCACATCCGAAATCTATGGAGATCCAGAAGAGCACCCACAGAAAGAGTCTTACTGGGGTCATGTTAATCCTAGTGGGCCTCGTGCATGTTACGATGAAGGCAAGCGAGTAGCCGAAACCTTGGCGTATTCATATAACCGTCAAGATGGCGTCGACGTTCGCGTGGCCCGCATTTTTAACACGTTTGGGCCCAGGATGAATTGGAACGACGGCAGGGTCGTGTCAAATTTTATTCTGCAAGCGCTCAAGCATGAACCACTCACGATCTATGGCGATGGCAATTCAACCCGGTCGTTTCAATACGTGCATGACCTTGTTGACGGATTGATCTTGCTCATGAACTCTGACTGTTCTGAACAAGTTAATCTAGGAACTCAAGAAGAATTTACCATTAATGATTTTGCCAACATGGTTATCGACTTGGTTAAAAACGCAACCGGAACTTGCAACTCAAAAATAGTACATTTGCCAGCACTTCAAGACGATCCACAAAAACGTAAGCCGGATACTACGCGAGCCAAAGAACGACTGGCTTGGCAACCGCAATGGAAAGTGATTGATGGATTAGCAGAAACAGTTCAATATTTTAAAATTCAACTTGAAGCAGAGCTTTAAATTTTTTTTTTTTTTATTTTTTCTTCTTTTAATTGTAATTACATATATATACATATATAATTTTTTTTTTTTTTGAAACGTGCTGCCGCATGTATCATTTGTCCCTTCAATTAGGGAATTCTTAGCGTCACCCATTTGAATCACGTGATTGAGAATTTGTAAATTTTAACTGCGAACTTACTATACAAGAAGCAATAAAATTGTAAAGGCTTTTTTTTTGAGGGGGCCTCTTTTAACATTTAGCCTGGCTAGAAAAGAATGATTCGGCGAACATTTCTTAATGGCGTGACACGAGTTACTTGTCGTCGATCATCGGCCGTATTATTAAAATGCACGGTTCCGACAATGACTCGGGTTGGTCGTCCTCAGCATGCCTGGATTACCAACTCCAGCAATGTTTTGGCAGATGCGACAACGACGGCGACTACTACTACTACTACTACGGCGGCATCACATGTGACCGAGATTAACGAGCAAGCCAAACATGATAATCATGATGATGTTGTTGATGATGACATGATTGTGCAAGAAGTGCCGCCAGGCCTGACTAAATTGGTGGCCAAAATTAATCGTTTAGATTTTACTGCGGCCGAAACTTTCTACCGGACCATGTTGCCGATTAATATTGAAACCTGGTATGACATTACTGAAATTTCAACTGCCTTCATAAGAAAATTTATATCATTGCGACGGCCAGATTTGGCCATTGAAGTTTATAACCTTGCTCGGCCTTTGGTACCTCGTCAATTAAGAATGGAAAACGCACACTTGATGACCATCTCGCGCTTGCCATTTTTGAAATCTCCACCATTGCTACAAGAAGACAAATTGAGAGCAGAGCAAGAATTTACTGAAAAGTATGAGCATATAAGAACAAGTGGGGTAATAAACGGCACCACGGTTTCCATATATTTGGATGGCCTGGTCATGCTTGACAGCAGTAAAGCAACCCAATTTTTTCAGGATATTAAGAATGGCAAGGTCAAAATTTTTTCCAAAGACAAAGAATGGGTTGTCATGATTCCGGAAAGGAAAATTTATAGCATCATGATTAAGAGGGCGTTAAAGGCAAATGATGCTGCCATGGCGGAAATTTTAATTCAAGAAATGACGGATAAAGGAATTCAATCAAGTACAGAAATTTATAACGTAATGATTGGGCATTTCATTCGGACACGACAATACGAAGATGCACTGTTATGGGTTAACCGAATCGAACTCGATGGCTATGAGAAGGATGCCATAACTTATGCTGCTATTTTGTATGCCACATTTAACAAGTCATATCGGGACCTCAATATTGAACAGGAAAAGTTTAAAAATTTTAGATATGTAACCGATTCAAGAGTTTTAGATTTCGAGGCGAAAAAAGAACAAATCGTGCACTTGAGCAAAAATATTTTGCAAAACATTTTGCAAGAAATGCGAGCGAAAAAAATTCCATTTACGCCTCATTTGTTGCAGACCATGGTTAGAGGAATAATCGATATTTCGGATAACATGTACCTGGCTGATTTATTATTTTCCAGTGGCAGCAAATTAATCCCGGTTTTGGAAAAGACGGTCGTCACGATTTTTGAAGGTCATGCGTTAAAGGGCAGCATCGAACGGGCAAGCGCGTTACTTTTAAGCGTGTTTGTCAAGCTCAAGATTAATCGTAAGACCTATCATTACGGATTATTAATTCATCGATTATTATTAGAAAAAAAATTGGAATCAGCATTGTTGTTGTTTCAAAAAATGATTGAAACTGATGAAGCCTTACCGAGCATGGCGATTTATTCTTCGTTAATCGTTGCCGCCGATAAGGCCAAAAATCCTGAACTTGATGAACATTTGGCAAGAGTTATTTATCATATGGAACTAAATAACGTCGTACCAAAATCATCACAACTTTGCTTGCTTATGAAGAAAGCGTTCAAACAAGATAATATCAAGGTTGGGCCAGAGTATGCGCATCGTGTTTTAAGGAACATCAAATAAAAATATTGTACATATAAACTACGACAAGAGGTCATGTGTATTATAACATTATAATAATTAGCTAAAACGCTTTTCCATTCGAGCACAGGTTGTTGCTTCATGACGCTTGCGTGCGTGAATGCTCATCGTCATCATGAAGCGGCAAAAATCTGAAATCGATAAAACTTTGCCGGCCATCACCAATATCACACATGAATTGAATATCCAACACTCCGTTATCGTCCATTCTTAAGTTTAATTTTTGTGCCAGCTTGACTGCCTCCCTAATTTTTTGTACCGAAGACAATGGATACCTATTGCTAACGATTTCATCATCATCATCATCATCACTATTGTTGTTATCATGATTATCATCGTGATTGTCGTCATTGTATTTGTCGTTGCGACGATAAACAAATCGTTCACCAATGGCATGGTTTCGAGGGAAGCAATATTCCACGCTACCAATCTCGCCTTGCGCGATCAATTTTAATGTCGGATGGCTTGATTGCGGTGGTGATGCCGGCGCCACCGTGATTAATACTGAATCCGCACCCGGCATGTCAAGTTCGCGAACTGCGTCTTCAAGAAATTGTGATTTCATTATATACAATACCGACACCGTGTCGGAATTAAACCGGATAACTCGACCACCAGCATTGCCTGTCTTGTTATCGTCATACATGTTGGCGCCGTAATCCGTATCATCATCGTCATCCAAACCATCCAAATCATCAAACGTGACAAACTCGCAAGTCGTCGTGAGTGATCCGTCCTTGAGCATGAGAATAAACGGCGAGCCCGGTCCTTCGTATCGGATCTTGCATGTACTCGAGCTGGTCAAAAACTGCTTCACACCTGGCTCGTCCTCCGGCCCTTTGGAAGATGACGTTCTTGTTAAATCGGTTGATCCAAATATTTGCAAACATTCAACAAGTGAACCTAGGGACAACGAAATCGGCACCGCAGCATTAAGACCATCGTCGTCGCCGTCGCCGTCGTCGTCGTGATCATTGCTGTCACGTTTTCGCTTCCGTGCTCGTTGTTGTAACCGTGATGACAAGGTCTCATTCTGGCTTTCCTTCGACCCATATGGCGAATTGAATTGATATGACGTAAACAATGACTTGGACAAAAACACGGTGGCCTGCACTACCTGGGCATGCGATACGGTGAACGTGATGCCGGTCGAGGTCACGGTGGCCCTCGTGCGGGTGGAAACTAAAGCTATCGATTTCAGTAATCGAAATATAAACCCAATTGATGTTGAAACCGCATCCAATACCGGAGGAGTACTGGATAATGAGTTCATCCAAAACCCACAATTTTTTTTTTTTGGTCTTTTGGTCTTTTGGTCCTTTGGTTGTAAAACGACGTTGGGATGAACAACCGAAATGTTGAATTATAGTTTACCCCTGTGTGCTATTATGTCATTTGTTTGTCAGCCATGGGACGTTGGCCCGCGATGATCCAACCAAGTATTCCACACAATACATTATAGTAGTACAATTTATCAATCAACTAGCATATCGTAATGAGTGTTCGAAGTGAAGTACGTTTTTTGTAAATATGGGTTTTTTTTTTAATACTAAATCGTGCAATTGCAAAAGTTAGCCGATATGGGGTTTTCTGTATCTCGAATCGAAGCCGCGATTCGACATATCGACCCCGTCACTTTGGAATCAGCAATCGATTGGTTGGAACAACATCCGATCGATAGTGCAGTCGAAGCCACCAAATTTATTGACGGTGATCAAGGACGGCAAGACGGTGATGACGGTACGATAGTGGTGGATGAAAATGGGGAGCCGATCGAAACCGGCGAGGTGTCTGCTGATGCCGGTTCGCTTGTTTGTGATGATTGCGGCAAGCGGTTCAAGACGGCCGCGTTGGCTGAATTTCATGCAACCAAGACTCAGCATGCAAATTTTTCTGAATCGGTCGAGAAAATTCCAGAATTGAGTGCTGAACAGAAAAGGGCAAAGTTGGATGAACTTCGTGTCAAGGCAGCAGAACGCAAAGCGATCGCGGCCAAAGCTGATCAACTCGAGCAACGTAACAACGAAATCTTGAGACGCAAGGCCGATAAGGAATCTTCGGCGTTGATTGAAAAACAGAAAAAATTGCAATTGGACAAAGAAGCTGCTGATCGAAGAAGGCAGGTTAAGGAAGATGCCGCAGCCAAGCAACGCATCAAGGACTTGATCGAAGCCGATAGGCAATCTCGAAGGGAAAAAGCTGAACGGGAAAAAGCATTGCGTGCTGGCGTTTCGTCTCCGCAGCTATCGTCGTCGTCGTCGCAGTCAGTGCCATCACAAGCTTCTCGGGACCCATCAACAAGCCAACCACCACAGAAGCGAGAATATACTGAATCGAGATTGCAAATTAGGATTGATGGCAAGTCACCAACCATCAAGACGTTCCCGGTCGAAACCACTTTGTTTGAAGTCGCGCATGCGGTGCAAGCTGTGTCTGGCATTTCGCCTTCCCACGCCGTGTTCGTGACCACGTTCCCGACCAAGCGGTATTCGAGTGAGGATTTGGGATTGAGTTTGAAAGAATCTGGATTGATCAACACTGCCGTGATGTTGAAGCAGGCGTAAATTTCTTTTTTTTTTTTTTTTTTTTTTTTTTGCAATTCTCTGTGCAGCGTAGATATTCAATTTTATACTTGGTAATATTTAGCAACTTGCACTTTTTATTTCTATTTTTTCTTTTTTTTTTTCTAAATTTCTCAGTATAAATTTATTGGCAGTTGTAAAATGTTGCGATAACGCGGGGGCGAAGGCAATCGCGGGGATTATCGCACATGCGATTAATTTCAGAAATGTTTTTTTTGTTTTTTTAATTTTGATACCAGCAAAACAAACAAACAAATAAATAAAGAAATACTGTTCTTAGATTTCCAACACAAGAGGGTTATGGCATCAAGCAAGCAGCCAACTTTACAAGACGACGACGATCTGGATGATCTTGATGGTAAGTCTCACTATATAAAAAAAAAAAAAAGAATCTCTTCGGCCCCGAAATCATGCAAAAGAGAGAGGAACCAAAAACTAACAATTACAATTTAAACAAAGATTTTCTTGATGATTTTGAATCAACCACCACGCAAAACGTGCATGATAATCGAGCCACGACGAAATCATTCAATGAACAAGTTCCAAACCGCACGCGCTCAACCACGGACAATGTCACCACGGCTTCATCGACGTCAACACCAACCACGCAAAATAATGATAAATCAGAACAATTTAACAGCAAGCCGGAATCACAAGCCGTTGCGGAGGATGAATTTGCCCGGCAATTAGAACTTGGCATGCAAGACCTCTTACGTGAACTCGAAACTGATCCGGCCGCAAGAGCCCAGTTCGAAAGCCTAGTAAAAGGCATCGACGGGTTTACTGCCCCTACAACACAACAAGAAAAACAACAGCAACAACAAGGAAGTAACGATGGCGCGTCAGAAAATACTACGAAAAAGCCAACGTTGCAGGACACGATCGCGCGCACGATGGAGCGCATGAAAGAGTCAGGCGCGCAAGTTGACAAAGAAATAACCAACCCTGTAACAGCAGGAACAGGATCAGGAGGAGTGGGTAGCGTGGATGAGGAAGATGAATTTTTGGCTTCCATGATGCGGCAATTGCAAACCGCTGCAGGTGCTGCAGACAGCGGCGGCACTGGCGACTCAGACACGGAGCTAACGCGCATGCTCGCCGGCATGATGGAACAACTCACGGCCAAGGAAATACTGTACGACCCCATCAAGGAATTAGACGATCAATACTCCGATTGGCTTGCCACGCACGCGGCAACGTTGTCGCCACAGGACTTGTCACGGTATGAACTGCAACGGGTCGTCGTGGCCGAGATTGTGAGCAAGTTCGAAGACAAAAATTATGATGATGATAATGTTGAGCATCGAAAGTATATTGCCGAGCGCATGCAAAAAATGCAGGAATCGGGCGCGCCGCCGCCGGATATCATGGGCGAGCTTGCATCTGGCGGAGATGAAGCAAGCGGTGCAGGCGGGCTTGGAAATGATCTTGACAACTGCGCTACCCAGTAAACTTGTGCCAAACTTGAAAACAAATATAATTATACTATATTACATAAATTCAGCCATTTCATGATCTTGCTCACGCTGGGTTTCCAGTTCAGCTTGCTCGTAATACAACCTGGCAGCTTCTTCCATCCACAATTGTTCATCCTCTTCAACTTGACGAACCAATCGTTGCTCTTGCTCATGCTGCAACATGCACAAATCTTGCTCCGCGGCAGCCAAAACCTCATCAAGCGAATACCCTAACCGGTCCGCTTCTGCCTCCATATGCTTGCGCGATCGGTTCCATTCTGACATGTGAATGAACCGGCGCATGGAATCGTCGCCGCCTCGGGAGGCTAAAAACATGTCGTCCCGCTTGCGTCGCAAAATCTCGGCATGATTTCGCCGTCGTTGCTGCCGCAATCTGTCGCAATCATTGCCCTTATTATTATTATTATTATAATCACGACTACTCCCGTAACTGCCCCCATTGGCTATCACGCCTTGGCCATCATGCTCATCACGCTCATCATGATTGCCGCTGCCGTGAACAGCCGCGAACGGGTGGCGGTTAAGTTTTGCGTACCGCCGTTGCTGTTGCATGGTCGGCCTTAACGGTGACGAAGGTGGACTCGAAGACGACAGAGCCGGCGACGTTGATTGGTCATGACATGGCGATGACAGCATTTGTCATTACATCGAACGCTTGGTCGTCAATAATTAAATTCATGATTTCACGTTTTGCAAAAACGCGTCCGAGAAGCGCGCCGGCAACCGCTGATTACTAAGCAATTAACCATTTATTTTTGATGTTCAATATGCATATAGGGTTAGGCTTTTGTGTGTGAGTCAAAAAATTGGTTTCGGCGACGGCGACGGCGACGAAAGTGTCAAAAACTCGAAATTTTGAAAAAAAAATTACTGGAGCCGTTTAGATAACACTCATCTGGATAGACCTCACGTATGTACACAGACGGATATATATATATATATATATATTTATTATACTTTTATATGCTTATTGGACATTAACCAGTCTAGTGTTCATATCGAAACAAACATGTGTGGAATTTTCGCCGTCCACCATCACCCTGACGTGGTTGGGTTCAAACCGAAGGCCCTGCAACTAGCAAAGCTGTGAGTAATTCTAGTCAATGTCAAGCATAAATATTGGAGTATATTTTAATTGCTTTTTTTATTTTTATTTTTGTTTATATGCAGTATTCGTCATCGTGGTCCGGACTGGAGTAAGTTAAAAACACAGGAACAGCAAAAAAAAAAAAAAAGTATGCTAACGATTTTGTTATTCAGGCGGAAACTTTGTCAAGAACAACACATGTAAGAACAAGTGACAGAGAAAATTCTGGAATCGTGGGTAATCACAAAGTGCTGACAAGAAATTTTTTTTTTTTTTTTTTTGAAACTAGTGATTGCACACGAACGACTCTCCATCGTGGGCTTGGATTCTGGAGCGCAACCACTCGTGAACGATGATGAAACTTTGGTGTTGGGTGTTAACGGTGAGATTTACAATCACCGGATCATTCGCAAAGAATTTGAATCCGAATATAATTTCAAGACCCAATCCGATTGCGAGGTTATCATCCCGTTGTATTCCAAGTACGGCCTCGACGCGCCCAATCATTTGGACGGCATGTTTGCGTTCGTGCTTTACGATGCGGTTAAGGACCGGACGATTGCTGCCCGAGACCCTATCGGTGTCACGTCATTATACATGGGCCGATCATCAGGCACGCCCGGCGCGGTTTATTTCGCATCCGAAATGAAGTCCTTGGTCGAAATTTGCGACGATATTATCAGTTTCCCTCCTGGCCATATCTACGACTCGCAGACGGACAAGATTACTCGCTATTTTAATCCTTCATGGTGGGATGGTGAGCGGGTGCCGTCCACGCCGGTGAATTACAAGCAGATTCGTGAAACATTGGAATCTGCCGTGCGCAAGCGTCTCATGTCGGAAGTGCCATACGGCGTGTTACTATCTGGCGGATTGGATTCTTCCCTGATCGCGTCCATTGCTGCCCGCGAGACCAAAAAGGCTCAGAACCCGGCAGATCAATCGCCGGACCATTTGTCGGGCGTGGACGACGCAGGCCATTTATCAGGTGCCACGTCATGGCCTAAGTTGCATTCATACGCGGTCGGCCTTCCAGGCGCACCCGATCTGGTTGCTGCACAGAAAGTGGCCAAGTTTATTGGCACCGTGCATCATGAACACACGTTTACGTTGCAAGAGGGCCTCGACGCGTTGTCGGACGTGATTTACCATTTGGAAACGTTTGACGTAACTACGATCAGGGCATCCACGCCCATGTACTTGCTGTCACGCAAGATCAAGGCTCAAGGTGTTAAAATGGTATTGTCAGGCGAGGGATCGGACGAGATTTTTGGCGGATATTTGTATTTCGGTCAGGCTCCGTCTAAGGAAGCGTTCCATTCTGAAACCGTGCAAAGAGTCAAGAACTTGAATCTTGCTGATTGCTTGCGTGCAAACAAGTCAACCATGGCATGGGGTCTTGAAGCTCGTGTGCCGTTTTTGGATAAATCGTTTTTGGAATTAGTGTTGAACATTGACCCTAAGGAAAAATTAATCACGAAGGAGCGCATCGAGAAATACATTTTGCGACGAGCGTTCGATACCTCGTTTGACAATGGCCAAGCAGGCACGGAACCTTACCTGCCACATGAGATCTTATGGCGTCAAAAAGAACAATTTTCTGACGGCGTTGGGTATTCATGGATTGACGTTTTGAAAGATACTGCCGAAAAATTAGTATCGGATGAAGAACTTGCCAACCCCAAGCCTGAATGGGGTGATGACGTGCCAACCACAAAGGAAGCATATTGGTATCGATGCTTGTTTGATGAACATTTCCCAACTCAAACTTGTGCGGACACGGTCATGAGATGGATTCCCAAATCAGACTGGGGTTGTGCTGAAGATCCATCGGGACGATTTGTAAAGTCTCACCTTAGCGCTGTTTAAAACAAGTATATATAGATATATAATATAATTTTACAAGTATATTGTTTGTGTTATGTTTTTGAGTTATTTTTTGTATAATAAAAATTAAATAGACAATGTGCCTTTACGAATAAACTAAACAACGATTTATTTTTGGATATTGAGCCAAAGAATTGTACACGAAAATAAAAAAAAAGAATTGTATCTAAAAGAATAGCCAGGCAAGAATGAATGAAATAAGACATAACAACGCGGCAGTGTGGAACGGCACGCCACTAGAAACCACAGGGGCCTTGTTGGTAGTGTCGGTAGTGGTCGACAACGGCACGGTTGCTGGTTCTTTTGCCCGTTCAAGTTCTTGTTCGAGCTTGCGAATGGTTGCCTTCAAATCAGCAGTCTCGTCATGATCATCTTCTTGAGAAGAAATCGTGCTAGCCAAGTTGTTTGACGGCGTCGGAGTTCCGGCAGCAACCGCAGCCACGGCGGCAGCAGCGGTGGCATGTGGCGTGTCAAAGCTTTTTTCCTGACCAGGCGACACTGGTTCGGCATTACTACCGGCAGCAACGTTCGAGTCGTCATTGAAAACGTAATGAACTTTTATTCTAACATCTTTAATTTGTGATTTGGCAGTGTCATCCAAGCCAGCCCAAAAATCGGCGATCGGCAAGTCCTGTTGTTGCAATTGCTGATCCTGTTCAGAACTTAACGCGATGGTTTGAACTTGAAACTTGTCCTTGGATTGATAGTCTGGAGATAATTCAGTTTTGAATGCTTGCAACGTGACTGAAATAAAAAAATATAGGTTAACAATGAATGCACGATAAATGACAAAAAAAAAAGATATGATAATCATACTTGAGACGTCAAGGCGCTGGCCAGGTTCAACCCGGGACGTGTTTGGACGGACCGAGTACCTGTAGCAAATGAAAAAAACAGTAAAGCGTGAGTTCGATCGCATTTAAGCCAACAAGCAAGTGGGAAAACGACATGACGTACAACTTTGGAGCCGTGGTTTTGACCTTGAACGCGATCGGCACGTCGGTGGTGTTCTGCAGATGGATATGCCGCGTATTCGTGCGCGTGAACGGGGCTGGCATGACGAACCGTCAACATGAAGAGCAATGCAATTCAAGGCAAATAGAAAAAAAAACTGGCATACCATGAAATTCAAGAATCAACGGAGTCACTTCCATAATGCAGCAACGAGATGGGGGGTTTAGGAGAAGGATTTGCCAATGGGATTGACGGTGGGAAGAATATTACTGAACGCGCAAGCGGTGCATTGGCAATCACCAGTCACGTGATGCTCGGGTACGAGATCCTTACATTGGTGACTTGTATACATTTGTTACGAACTATCATCATCGTCATCATTTTCGTCAGCGGACTCGTCAGAGTCATCCGCAGGCCTTCTGGTCTCGTATTTCTCCACGTGCTCAGATACGACCTGCAAGCAGTTCAGGCGCTCGCCAGTGGCGTACACTGCGACCGGTTGCCTGCGGGCAAGGTCGGTCACGACGATCGTGCCGTCAGAAGACGCCGACACGAGCAACGTGGTGGCCTGCGTGAACGGCGCGTCAGACGTAACGTAAAAAGTAAAGTCCTTGACCCTAGTCTTGTGCTCGACCAAGGAAAAATCAACCGACAGGTCAGTTGCGTTGCGGAACGTGATGGCGCCGGCCGCGTCGGACACGACCAGGTGGTCGTCGTGGAACCGCAACTTGTACAACGTAGACGCCAACTCGACTTCGGCCAACACGACACTGGACGCCGTGTCGTAAAGTACGATTTTGCGGTGGAAGCCAACTGCGTAGGACGACCCATCGCGCGCGTTCCAGGCTACCTGTAATGGCTCAGCCCTGAGCTTGAGCACGGACGCGTTCTTGCCGGTCATGAGGTTCCATAGTCGCAACGTGCGGTCGGTTCCGACTGACAGGGCAATCTTGCCAGAAAAATGCACCGCCAAGTCATTAATCGCACCCTTATGGCCGGTGAGTTCAGCGAGCACTTCCCAGTCCTTTGTTCGCCAGATCAGGATCTTGCCATCGTCGGCAGCAGACAGTAGCCATTTGCCTGTCGTGGGGCCGACAAATACTAAACACGATACCGAACCTGTGTGGTGCATCAATGTGCCAATCTCCTTGCGCTTCTGTAAATCATACAGGCGAATGTGCTCGTCGTTGGAACCAGAAACCAGGTACCGCTTGCTGGTTGCCAGGGCCCGAATCGAGGCGGCGTGAGGCGCGAAGTGGAACACAGGCGTGAACAGGGACGACGACGATGACAGGGCCAGTGACAGGCACAGCAAATGATGCTCGTATGAGCCAGTAATTATCCGCAATAATGGCGAGGCCACCTTGTGCTCCGGGTCAGCCATTGGTAGAGATGAACGGACGTGTTTGGACTGAGCATCTGTGAATATTTTTTTTTTTTTTATCGAAAAATTCAGGGGTGAGTCCGGGTAATGATTGCGACGGTGATGTATTGGGATTTTGTAAAGACCATGGCTGGCAATGCCACGACGAGGTTATGCTCAAACCATTTGCCGCCACGTGAGGGTTCATGTCAAGTAAGGCCTGTATGGATTTGTGATTGTGCAGTGGGGCCTGTTGTTGACTGATTAGTAGGATTGTTGGGTTATTTGCCGTTTAAGCGAGGCACCGACACGACCGACACGACCGACACGACCGACACGACCGACGCGACCGACACGACCGACACGACCGACGCGACCGACACGATTGACGCAATTGACGCAATTGACGCGAACACGGCCAGCATGGGCCAGCAGGACAAGGAAAAGGACAAGCTGAAGCAGAAGCAGGCACACAAATCGAAGCAAACGCACAAGCAAGCTTCAAAGCAAGCACAGCAGCAGCAGCACATACAGTCGCTGCCGGAACCTGATGAAGAAAACGAAAACGATAATGAGGAAGAATACAACACGCCGACTGAGGACGCCGAGTATGAAGTCGAGCAGATCCTGTCACACATGGTCTCGGGAGGTCGGATTTTCTTTTTGATTCAGTGGAAGGGCTTTACGAACGAGGATGACAATACTTGGGAAAAGGAAGCAAATTTGGAGTGGGTGCAGTTAAATTTTTTTTTTTTTTTTCTTTCTAATTTACTTGAATTTTAGGGGTTCGCCCGAGCTGTTGACAGACTATTTTGCCGCTAACGGAGGTCGCGACGCGATTCTGGCCCAGGAGAAACGGCCAGCGACTGGTTCTAAACGTAAACGGAAGCGGGCTCGCACCAGCACGACCACAACGGCGACGTCAGCAGCGGCGACGACAAATGATCTTGCCACTAGTCCTAAACCTGTCACCAGTCCTGCATCCATACCCATCAACACGCCTTTTGCGGAACATGACGTGGCTGAGGTCGCAGGCATCTCACAAGCTCGTGACGGCACGCTCGTGTTCCGGTTGGCACTCAAGTCTGGCTCTCGTCGCGATGTGGACGCAGCGGTCATGTACGCATGCGCTCCCCAGGCCGCGCTGCGGTTTTTTGAGGCAAACATTGTGTTTCGGGACAAGGACGACGACGACGGCGACGACGATGATGCCGGCAAGGCGATGCCAATCACGTCAACAACAATGACGACGAACCCTAACTAACTACACAGCAAAAATAACCATTCTTGTAAAGTATTTATTTTATTTTTTTGTTATAGTTTCTTTTTGCTCTAATTACGTTTCATGACCCACCCATCCGTCGTAGACACGCACGCTGGCAATTCGCCATTCACTGCATGCCGGGACCTAACGTGCGCCGGCGTGCTCAAATATGCGCACCGTGCGCACAGAACCAAAATCGTCGGCCGTAATCTTATCCACAACCACACTTTGTCCCGTCCGCACTTCCCTCGTTCCATCGTCAAGAACACTCTCATCCATGGACCAGCATCTCATCTCTACCGTTAACCGTCTGCAGGTATGTTTGTTGCTTATGGGTTTACTAGTTTTCTCAATTGCTGCCATCTGACCTGCGGTTTGCCAGGACGCGTTTGCGACCCTCGGGCCCACCACCAACCCTATCGACCTTCCACAAATCACCGTCGTCGGGTCTCAATCTTCGGGAAAATCGTCCGTGCTCGAGAACATTGTCGGTAGGGACTTTCTTCCTAGAGGCACCGGCATTGTCACTCGTCGTCCGCTCGTGCTGCAATTGATTAACCGGCCAAAGTCGTCATCGTCCGCCGCCACCACCAATGGCGCTGGTTCGGATGCTAACGGCGACAGTAGTGCGGCTTCTGCAGCTGCTGCCGCAACAGCTTCTGACTCGGCTGCTAATCAAGATGAATGGGGTGAGTTTTTGCACTTGCCAGGACAAAAAATTTACGATTTCAGCAAGATTCGTCAAGAAATCGTGCGCGAGACTGAGTCAAAGACCGGCACGAATGCCGGCATTTCGCCCACGCCCATTAACCTGCGCATTTTCTCCCCCAACGTGCTCACGCTCACGTTGGTTGATTTGCCCGGTCTGACAAAGGTGCCGGTTGGTGATCAACCAAAGGACATTGAACGACTCATCCGTGACATGGTTCTCAAGTACATCACCAAGCCCAATGCAATCATTCTCGCCGTCACGGCTGCAAACACGGATTTGGCCAACTCTGATGGCTTGCAATTGGCTCGCGAGGTCGATCCCGAAGGCACGCGCACGATCGGCGTGTTAACCAAGGTCGACCTTATGGACCAGGGAACCGACGTGGTTGACATCTTGGCCGGCCGCGTCATCCCGCTCAGGCTCGGATACGTGCCAGTGATTAATCGTGGTCAACGGGATATCGAACAGGGCAAGGCCATTTCGTCCGCTCTCGAACACGAACGCAATTTTTTTGAAAACCACTCGTCGTACAGGGCAAAGGCTCAATACTGCGGTACGCCATTTCTGGCACGCAAGCTCAACATGATTCTTATGCATCACATCAAGGCCACCTTGCCCGATATTAAGAGCCGCATTCAATCCACGTTGTCCAAATACCAACTTGAACTGGCCCAGCTTGGTGATAATTCGTTGGGCACGTCGGCAAACATTGTACTTAACGTGATTACCGAATTTTGCAGTGAGTATCGCACCATTCTTGATGGTAACTCTCAAGAGTTGTCGTCACTCGAACTGTCTGGCGGTGCCCGTATTTCGTTTGTGTTCCACGAGCTCTACTCCAACGGTGTCAAGGCGGTCGACCCTTTCGATCAGGTCAAGGACGTTGACATTCGCACGATTCTTTATAATTCGTCTGGTTCTTCACCGGCCTTGTTTGTTGGCACGACCGCGTTTGAAGTCATCGTCAAGCAACAAATCAAGCGACTTGATGATCCCTCGCTCAAGTGTGTCACGCTCGTGTACGATGAGCTCGTTCGCATCTTGTCGCAAATTTTGCAAAAGCCAATCTACAAGCGCTACCCGGTTCTTAAGGAACGTTTATTGTCTGTTGTTATTAATTTTTTCAAGCTATCACTGGTGCCTACAAACAAGCTCGTGCAGGATTTGGTAAACATGGAGGCCTCGTACATCAACACTGGTCACCCAGATTTCTTATCTGGTCATCGAGCCATGGCAATCGTGTCTGAACGCATGCAAGCCAGTAAGCCGGTTCAGGTTGACCCCAAGACTGGAAAGCCATTGCCACCGGGTGCTAACATTAAGGATCCGGCAGGATTAACTAATTCGGCGTCACCGGTCCTGCCTGGTGGCTACGGTAGTGATGAAAACGGCGGGTTTTTCAACTCGTTCTTTGCCACCAAAAACAAAAAGAAAATGGCTGCCATGGAAGCCCCACCAGCAGTGTTGAAAGCATCTGGCGTGTTATCTGAACGCGAGACCGCAGAGACCGAGGTTATCAAGTTACTGATCTCGTCATATTTTAATATTGTCAAGCGTACCGTGATTGACATGGTACCAAAGGCCGTCATGCTTAACTTGGTAACTTATTCCAAGGATGGGATGCAACGAGAACTGTTGGAGAAGCTTTACAAGTCTGACGTGCTGGACGACCTGTTACGTGAGTCTGACTTTACGGTTAACCGGCGGAAGGAAGTACAGAAAATGGTTGATAGCTTGCAAACCGCCAGCGAGATTGTCACCGGTGTCAACTAGAATTGTATTGTTTTTTTTTTCTTTTTAATTCTCTTTTTTTACTTTAAACGTTTATTGAATTGTTTTGTTATTGTCGTATAATAATTGGTGTGGAACATAGTCTATAACTATATATAAATATATATAAAATATATATAACTACTTAAGCTACATTTTTTTTTTTTTTTAATTCAAGATTATATATTATATCCATCTAAAGAAAACAACGATACAGCAATTATACAAAAATCTGTTTGAACAAGATCAGGAAAATACAGGCTTAAGGCATATTTACAATATTTTTTTTTTTTTTTCAAACTACCACTGGCCTTGCGACAAGTATCGTTTCACTTGCGCCGACCATTTGACCTCTGGAATGGCATCTGATGCTGTCCGACTAAGCAGCCGTTTCTTTCTGCATGTCCATTGTCCATACCAAATTACAAAATACGTCACAAAAAAAAATACAAAATAATGTGTCTTCACGTGATCACAGGCTGCACACGTTCTGAATTAAATAAAGCAAAACGGCATCACCTTCCCTCCGTGATCAATCACGACGACGGCGTCGACTTGTCACGTTAGTAAAGTTGCATGCACACACCATCATGGCCACATTGCCTCCGAACCCAAACAACGCGCATCCGTCGCGACACTTCCCGCCGTTGCCGACCGATGTCGAATTAGTCTCGTTATACCCTGCCGATCTCGAACTCGTGAACGCGCAGATCCTGTTTCGTCACGGTGAGCGCACGCCGGTCCGGGCCCGGTTCCAGACATGGGGTTTGGCACCATTCTGGCCTTATTGCACGATCGCGCAACGGTTTACGCATGCAATTGTTAACTTGCCTTTTGCCAGTGACAATAACGACGAGCACGGTTCCGCCGGCGGACAAAATATCGTGCCAGCCGAGTACGTGCGCAAGCTGGAATCCGTGGCCAAGCATGTACCGTTCAACCTTCCAGTGCCTGCGCACGCCGGCACGGGCCGGTCACCGCAATTGTCGTCAACTTTTTCTACGGACAATCTGTGCATGCTCGGTGAATTGACTGATCTTGGCCGCCGAACCGGATTCATTCTCGGCGAGCGCTTGAGGTGGTTGTATGTTGACAAGCTTAATTTCTTGCCCGACCGATTCAGCGACCCGTCTTTTTTTTATTTTCGGTCATCGCACATTTCTCGTTCAAACGAGACATTACTGTCGTTGCTACATGCGTTATATCCGCCCACATTGCGCGATGGATTACGACCCACCATTTTCACTCGGTTATTCCCGCAAGAGAATTCATACCCAAACGATGAAAATTGCAAGCGCTTGTCTGAATTGGGCTTCATGTTTGCTGAAATCGTGGCCAGTCGATGGAACCCGATCCTGGCCCGCCAGGACGGCGTGTCCGGCGCGGTTCGTGATGCCGTGCCCGACGGAGTCGCCATCGACGGCTCGCCTCGCGCGTCAGGCATTTTTGATACCGTGTCTAGTTGCGTTGCGCATGGCGTCGATTTGCCGGACGGGTTTAAACGTGCCGACGTCGTGGCCACGATCCGTGACGCAGTAGTGGACGAATGGTACCTTGGCGTGCAGAAATCGGCTGAATACCGCCGCTTGGCTGTCGGTGCTTTGGTTGGTGATTTCTTGTACCGCATCAAGACAGCTGCTGCTGCTCACACGGCGTCGAATATCGAACCATCGGCATCATACAAGCTATGGTTGCCATTTTGGAGATCGCAACCGCAGCCACAGGTAAAGCCTGAAAAACTAGCACTCTACGCTTCACATGATACAACTATTGCGTCCATCCTATCGGCATTGCGCGTGTTTGATAATACCTGGCCGCCGTTCACGTCCGACCTTAGATTCGAATTGTTTGCGGACACGCCGACCACCATCACCACTACTTCTACCACGCCGCCAAACTACTACGTCAGGCTAACTTACAACGACGTGCCGCTAACATTACCCTCGTGTGCGAAATATTACAAGACCGACAAAACGTTATGCTCGTTGCAACAGTTTGAAGCTGCGGTTAACGAGTTCATTCCTAGAGATTGGGAACGCGAATGCAGGCAAAATTTGGGCAAGCCCGTATTAGATAATGATTCGATAGCTCAGGAATATTCTGCCGTGGCTCAGCAACGGCGACAGAATCGTCATGATCATGGACAAGACGACGATGACAGCGTGCAGATGGTCAAGCCTCAAGCCTGATTACGTAACAATTCACAAGACGTGTGTAACCTATAAAACCATAATTGTATTACAGTTAAGCCGGGTAAATACTATATATGTTTAATGATTTTTTAATCAATTTAACCCCCGAAGTACATTTGAACACGTCATTCAGAAGAATAGAAGACCTGTTGATCATCAATAATGGGTTCAAGGTATGTTTTTTTGCTACTCATTTTTCTTGTGTGCAATTTTTACTTCAACTAGCTCATTGTTGGAACCCAACCCAACCCAACATAAAAATCATCATTTAAAATAACAAGCTAACCTAAAAATCAAGTTGCAAAGATATCAGGACTGGATTAGCAGTTTGCCTGCAACGATCACCATGCGTCATGGTTGATCGACATACCGTGACCGAATGCCTGCAAAACGAAGAATTAAGAGAGAATTTGCCGAAGCAATGCTTATTACGAATGAAGAGCTACGCTCAGTGCAGGTAATGCGAAACAAAAAAAATAAAATAAAATATATACCACATGCCCCAAAATTATTTCGAAAGACCTAAATTATTTATTTTTTTTTTTTTTTGTTTCATAAAAATGCTGACTTGATTATTTTCTTAGGAGAGGAGTTTTTGATATGAGGTAAATACCCCCCACACGCTTGTGTATAGTTTTTGCGTGAATAATGTTCTTTTTTTAAACTACAGGAAAAGATTTCGTGGCAATGGACCATTAAGTATTGGCTTATACGATGCAGATTATGATCGCATCGTGGCAGGTAATTTTGATCCCGCGGTTGAACTCGCCAAAGGTTCAAAATCATTTTAAAATTAAAAAAAAAAAAAAAAACTTGTTAAAACACGACCACCCCAAAAAAATTTTTTTTTATATGGTTTACTCATTTTCCTTTTTTTTTGTTTTGTGTTTTGTGTAAATAAAACGGAGATTTGAAATTTTTTTTAAAGGGCTAAGGGGTGCGGGAGCAACGATTGGAGTTTGTTTAATAAATTATTTACTTATACAAAGATCGTTTATTTATAATGAATAAAAAAACAAAATAATAATAACAGGCATGTAACTATACACTTTAAAAAAAAAGACATTAAAACAAATCATGAGTCAAAAAAAAGAAAAAAACTATAAAACCAAATACATTTAGCAAGGTCTTCAAACCCTCATCCCCGAATTAACGATAATTTAAAAAAAAAATAATAATAATAATAATAATGAAATGACAATCTAAGTTTGCAAACCACAAAAACTCATCATGTAAATTTTTTTTTTTATTTACTCCACGCCGCGAACTGCACCAGCACTTCCGGCGCCGGACGCGGCAGCGGTTCGGAACACGTCAAAAAACCCAAAGTTTGACGGTAAATCGAGTTCTGAAAACGTAATCAACAATCCCCACTAATAATCACAATTTTATTTTGTCATTAGTCAACATCCACCAAAAAAAAAAATTAGACACGTAAAGTTTAAAAACTTACCGGGTGCGGGCGATGACAAATCAGCCGTTCTAATAACACACGAGCGATATGTTCCTGAATGTCTTGCTGTTCTTGTGGTGCCGACCCAAACAAGTGTAACAACAAGCTAGAGAAATAGTACGTGTGACTATTAGGATACCGCAACTGATTCGTTACGGCAGTTAAAAAGAAGAAACGACCTAAATTTTTCATCAACAAATTTGCGCTTTACCTTTAAATATTTCCCTCCATCATTATACATACCTTCAGGATTTAGTTCTAAAATCAAGTTGGTTAAAAATGTGACATGCGCTGACTTGGCATTAAACACGGCAGCATCCGGTGCCGCTTTGGCTTCAGCCACGGCCTGCATGCCCACGTACAACACCATTGCATTCAAGGCAAGCACGTTAGTGGTCACCTTGTCAAACCCGAGTCCCATTTCCGTGCGCGGCTTAATGATTAACTCTTTTACCAGTCCTTTCAATGACGGCGCGCCAGCCGTCGTCGTTGCCGCAGATTTTAAATACGCGTCAACAAACTTCTTCAAGCCAAGTTTTTGCAAATCCGTAGCCGCATCATCCAATGAAATCACCGGATCTTGACGAATCTCCGATAACCGATCAACTTTAAACCCGGGCGCAAACGGATCCGGTAATGTCATGTTCTGTGGGAACGCGCTCAAGATCAAGTTGCGCAGTTGAATGCAACTGATCGGAACCGCATTGCACAATCGGTAATGATAGCGAGCCAAAAATTCGGGAAAATCGTGCAGCAGGACTAACGTGATGCGCAACGTACCCTTGTATGCGTGCTTAATCTTGTCTTCAATCTCGTGGCCGACAAGATGACTGCCAATGAACTTGAGTAATGCTTCTAGCAATTCGACAAACACGGGCCACCCGCTGCCGCTGTTGACGGAACTTGCCTCGTTAACTGGCGCCGAGGTCTTGTTGTCGACTTTCAAAATCTTGGGCATAAACATACGATGCGAAATCAACGTCATCCATGAAAACGTAAACCCTGGGAACGCCAACGGCTGTAATGCCTTAAACACGTCGGCTAAAATCACGTAAAACTCTTGCCGGTGTGAAGCAGATTGCAATTCTTCAATCTCGATCCATTCGCACAAGATGCTCGAAAACAATCGGAAAAATGGCTGTCCATTAAACGATTCTTGCTCGGTCTCATGCGAATGAGCAAACACAAGACAGAAAACACTCAACACGCCACGCAGGTATTGCATTTTCTTAGTCTGATCGCCATCCTCATGCACACGCACAAGAATAATCACCAATCGAGCCAATGCGTCAATCGCAATAAAAGATTCCTTAGGCAACAACGCAATCTGAGGTTGGCCCAGTCGAGTAACATACTCCTTTTCATACGCATCCGTGCAAAATTCGATTGCGGATCGGAAAAACAATCCCAAGTATTTGTCTTCATCAAGTAATCCATGCGCAGACATTTGATAAATAAATGAATACAACATCTTATCATTGCTGGCCGGGTGTTGCGTAAGACGAACCCATTCGGCAAAGATATACTTGACTTGATCTTTCATGGATGCCACATCCGATGTTGCGGCAAATGCGACTGGTTCAATCACAGACAAAGACTCAAGTACTTGCTGCGCGGTTGGATCTTCAGTCGGCGCAGCAGCAAGCGCTTCCAACGTTTCAATGCAACCAGTGAAATCAGTTCGTAGCGCGCATGGTGGCTGCCTGACAACCGCATCGTGAATCAATGACGCGGCAAACTGAACCACTGAACTGCGGCCGGTTTGCAATTGCTTGGACAAGGTAAGATCTAGTTCCTGCGGATGAATCAATCCTATCTTCATCAACGTGATCATGACCTGGACGTTAAACTTGCGCTCGTCGTCAGAATGAATTAACCATAAAACCACCTCCTTGGCGGTACCGGTCGATAAATCACACAACCGGGCAAGCAAATAAGCCAAAACCTCTCGTTGTAATTGAGTCTCCGCGCTAGTGAACAACATGCTAACCGTAATCTGTGACGTACGCAAAATCATTGAATCTCGCAATGGATGTCGATTAACCGCATTCAAAATGTTGGCAATGCTTAACTTAATTCTGTGATCTGCAGAAAGCTGATCAATCGATGTTTCTGACGCATCTTTTGTGAGTGCGAGAAACGAATCCACCAAGGCCTAATATAGTATGTTAGTAAGCAATTAACAAATTTCATTCCCTTTACATACGTTTACGGAATTAAGAGAATTCTCAGCGCCCTTGATTCCACGAGCAAGATCTGGCTGTGCAAATGCTGGCGACTGGCCCTGAGCAACTACTGGCCCACTACCTGGCTGCTGTTGTGCCAAAATATCAGCTTGTTGTTGAGTAAGCACACCAGGCAGACCGACTCGTTGTTGCTGACCTTGCAGCAACGCATGGCGTTGAGATGCGGTCAATTGCGGCAGCAGTGGTTGCTGTTGTGCGCCTGGAGGCGGCGGTGGAGCTTGCAGCAATGCGGTCAATTGCGGGTCCATATCTGCGAGCGTAAAAAGTTCTGCCGTTGATGTACCCAGTTTAAATTTGCCAAAGTCTTCGTATACAGTCTGTTGCTGCCGAGATAGACCGCCAGGCTTCAACCTGAACGGGTCCGGAAGTGACATTGCATACCGCGAAGCTTGCGGGTCTACGAACGACTGACCCGGTCGAACCTCACGGTGACGCTGACGAAGTTGGTACGCAGGTGCCAATTGTTGGTCAATATCAAGTGACGCCTTCTCCACGGCAGCCTTCTGCACAACCGCACATGCGTTGTCAAGTTGGTCATTAACCGCGGTATTGAAAATCTCTGGCGTAAACATGGATTCCGCATATCCATTAGATGCCAATAACGTGCGTAGCGTGTTCGCAATGTTCAACCTAAGTGGTTCTTTGCAAGTTACAAGCGCCAAACTGCTGGCAAGTTGATGCACCATGTTGTGAGCAGCCGAGCGCATTTTTTTCTCATCGCCTTCAAGCGCAAAATCTTTCGTGATAAGCTCCTTTGTGGCAATCTGAGCAATCGTGTCTGACCGTTCAACCACGGGCCCAAGAATCTCCTTAACCGATCTCTCAATTGCAAGCAAAAGAATTTTCTTAAGATTAGCATGACTGGCAAATATTGTAGTTCCAGCCACTTCTTGAACAAAAAATCCTGAAGATTCATTTAATACATCCCCCGGTCGCAAGCCAGTACGACTGCTTGCCCTATTATAGTTAAGCGACAAGCGATCCAAGTCTTGATTAAGTCCAAGACCGTCGATTAACTCATTTTTCGGCGGCCGGTCCCTGATAATTGACGAGGGCTGAATGGTATCTATTTCAAGTTTCAAGTTCTTGCATAAAACTTCAATCTCAAACTTTAAATTGAGCTTCAAATCCGCAAACTGATATAATTCAACCATAAGCTTAAGAATACCGATCAACCAAGGATTTGGAGGCCGAAATACTCGCGATAATCCTGCTTGCTCCAAAACTTTACAAGTGAACGGCAAAACAACAATAAGTCTGCTGGAATCAAACCCTTCAATGAGCAAATCCTTAAACGAGATGTTTTTGTGTTTGATCGGCTTATCGCGCGCAATAGTTAAGAGACCTAACCAGCCTGCTAAATTCTTTAGTCTTCCGCGCTCACTTGACGATCCAATTGTCTCATTAGAATTTAATAAACTAATAATACTTGAATAAGTAATGTACAAAACCTGCCTATTCAGATGCACATTGCTAATAACCTCAAGCATTTGAATATACAGATTGTGATAGTTTGGTTCCAGTTTGGCACGAGATTCAACTAAATATTTGGCAAACCAATGATGATATCTGTCTTCCAAGATTGTTCTGAGTTCCCGCGATTTTGGCTCAACGTTACTCTGTGCCAAGTTGTTGACAAGGAAAAGCGCTTTATCCTTTAAGTTTTCGTTTGGTTCTTCTTCGTCTGATAAACTAATTAAATCAAGATGCAATGCACGGAAGGCTGGCGGTGGCGGAGGCTCTGACCCATTCGTGTTTGTATCCAGCTCAGGCTTAGATACGCATTCTCTCAGTTTTGCAATTAGCTGAGGTTGAACTGATTCTAGTGACGGAATTTGCAGAAGTAGTCCACAGTATTGAGGGAACGACTGGAGTCTCTGTTGAAACTGCATTAACGCTTGCAGACCAAACTTAAACATTTTCGCATCTGGTGGCTGCTTAAGAGCCTCAAGGACAAATCTTAAAGCGATAGATAATGGAATTTCCTCGACAATATGAAACTGAATGATTGACCCAAACAAAACCGCCGTTGTGGCCAAAGCTGACAACGGATAGTCTGGGAAAAACCTGTATTCGTCGAATAACGAATGAACCATGCAAGCAAAAATATCTTGCTCACTTGGATCATCAGATACCCTTAATCTCTGTAGCAATCCTATAACTTCGCTAATTGTAGTTTCCTGTTCATACATTTTTTGATAATAAAACTTCATCTGCTTTTCGACTTCCGAAGCGAAGGAATTTTGAGCACTGTTCGTAAGAATTGCTGCATCATGACCTCGGCCAAAGTTAATTAATCGTGGATAGGTTTGAATACACTGAGCTTGCACGTTCTGCCATCTACCAACAGCTTCATTCGGAATATTTCTTTATAATTGTTAGTTTAAGAAACGACCATATATAAAATTAATAAAATATTACTTACTGGGTGACTAATAGCTTCAAAAGTAAAAACACATCTTGAACGTGTAATGTAGTCGTGGATGCCTTTTCGACTGTTATACTGGGATCTTGTTGTCGTTGTTGTAACTGCTGCTGAAATGCATACTCCGAAGATGATTTTGTGTCTAGAAAATCAATAATCCCCAATGCAAAATCTTGGCCATCTTTTTCCAACAACTTTTTCAGAGGCTCTTCTATCCGCAGTTGGCCTAACCGCGACACTGTAGTGAGCAAATCTAACACAAAAAAGTAAGATTTAATGAATATAAACTCATCCAGTAATCCCAGTTTTGAAACAATGGTACCAATCTTAACAATAAGATTGTTATCGTGACTGTGTGTGCTAACAAAATATTGAATCAGGTTCGGCAATGATTCCTTATTTCTAAAGCTGTTTTCGATTTCTTCGACTACTTCAGCCACTGCTTGAGGCACAGTTTCATATCGATTTCTAGCAGCGACTGCAAGATCGTATTTGTTGTACAGTGTAAAAAATTGTGGAACAATTTCTGATGTATATTGTTTAAGAATTTCAGCAACCTTGTCATCAGTAAGTACGTTGGCATATTGGACAGGGTCGCCAAGAATGTTGAGAAATGAAATAAAAGAATTTGCCAAAACCTCCGAAGCTAATGAAACCTGTTAGCCGCCAGGTGTCACATGTTGTAAACCAAATTCTTTTTAAAAATACCTTGATTTTTGAAGTCCTGATTCGGCGAGTTCACTAAGCTTAAACTTAAAATTGTTCGTTGCAGGTCATCGAGATTAAATGAATCAAAAAAAGGTTGCAATTTAAAACCTTTAAAAGCATCATTATCTGTAGTAAATACTGAATCGGCAAATTTGTAACTTAGTTGTGGGTTTACAGACAGATATCGGACCTCTTCAGCGAGTAGTCGCCGAATACCCGGATTGTCTGGCGGCCTTGACATCGTTGGCGATGCTGTGGACACCAAGCGCCGAAAATATTTCTGATATACTTCTGGTTCGTTCTGATCGCAAAGCTAATCGAGCCGTTAGTTGTAGCTCAAATCAAATTTTAAATCAGGGATTAAACGTCAATCACTTACCTGCCGGATCTGTTTGATAGTAGTATCCCACTTATCTTCTTTTATAGTCGATACTAATACGACAATTTGAGCGCCAACAATCTTAGAGAGCTCGGTAGGTCGATTAGTAGAGTTTCCACCACCGCCTCCACCGGTCCCCGACACCGATGCACTTGCAGACGCGCGCTGAAGGCTTTGGGGATCTCTATGCGATGACGCGCTCAACGAAGAATTTGATGGAGAAATTTCTGATCCGGCTTGCCGCGATAAAGCGCGATGACGATTTGCGCTCGATATCGTGGCGAATTTGATTTAAACAGAAAGGAATAGTTAGATATGAAAAGTGAGAGTCGTTTAGCAGTCTTGATTTTGCGCAATGAAAACGAAACACAAAAAATCAATTGCTGACTATAGCTCTCCGATTCAAATTATAAATGTTATTTAATTAATGTTTCTGGTTCACGGCTGATCCAAAAAAATATTAAAAAGGGAAAGGAGTAGGAGATGAATGGAGATGAATGAAAGATAACAGAAACTTGATTGAGTGAAATCCAAAAATCAAATACTGTGCACCACTTTTTCGTTTTGGTGTCGGGGGAAGAAAAAAGCGCGTAAAGTGCAGGTAGATTTAAGTTTCATTATTACGTTGCCACAAAGTAAAACAGTTTGCCGACTTGAACTTTACTTTGTCAGCGAGCTAATGGTTCGTCTCTTCGCTTTTATTATACACAAACTCATTTAATTAAATCTTGTAAACAAATACTCTTAACTCATATCCGACGAAAATAAATCGTGTAATAATATATACCTCGACAATTCAATTTCGTTTTTTGTTAATGCATCCCTCAGCACGTGCCAATCAGCTATAAACAAAGAGCAATTGCCCTCATGACGCTTCTCGGAAATCAAAGAGTCCTCTGAAATTGGGGTTGAGTGTTGACAAGATACTTTCCAGGTATGTGATACCCAATTACGAATCCTTTCAATTTCTCGTTTTGTCGTCAATAGTTTCCTTGGCTCGACCATAAGAATAATGCATGCAGAATCGTCGCTGCATTCTTTGCCACCTAACATCTCAAAGTCTGCTTCAGTAGGCAGGCCTCTTGGTTGTCGAACTGTATTCATCACTCGTTTGCACATGTCACCTATCAATCTTCTCTCATTTAGTGCTCTTGAGAACACAATAATCCCTCTGTTCATTATTGTTAAAAGTATTTTATAAGAAGAGCCGTATGTTGCTAGGTCTTCGTGGCATAACGACGACCGTACAGTTGTGTCATCATTCTTTCCTGTAGTATCATTATCTTGAAGTAAAGTTTTCAGAATGTCATCGTTTTCATTGGAACTATTGAATGTCGTCCTGGTAACACCGATTGCCTCTCTTGCAAAATTCTGCAATTCTTCATAGCTAATAGTGTCTCTCCAGTCTCTATCCCATTGAATTTTACTCACACGTGGCCATCGCAGCACATAAGTAGTAGATTGGCCCGCCCTATCAAAACTGCCACCATACACATCAAAAACGATGGGATACTGAAAGTAGATCTCAATAACATTTTTCAAGCCCAGATCGATAAAATAATCCATATTTCCAGGCGGGATTCTAAGACCGTGCAATATAATGTATTCTTGAAGTTTGAGTCGTTCCTGTTCGTTGATCCCAAAAGATACTGTTGAAACGACCTGAAATTGCGGTCGTGCAGAAAACCTAAGGACCGCTTCTTTGTTCAATAAGCAGCCTAAGAAAAATGTGTTATATACGCACACGCCAGCTGTTCGGGTTGAATTAGCAGCATTACTCAAGTTGTGATTCAGAAAACTTACATTTTAGCTCTCGACTTCTATTCACGTCAATTGCAGCGCCTACAACTGCAAAATCTGCACTATCACCCTGGCCTGAAATGTAGTCTTTCTTCAATTTAACCCATTGATGACCATTAATGCCCATTGATGAGCCAATGTATGTTGCAGACGATCTTTTCACAACAATTCCTTCCGACTTATCTTCTACAACTCTCGCATATGTTTCCTGCAAATCCTTCACGTTCTTCAGGCAGATTTTAGTAGATTTGGCGAGCATTGAATATCCCGGAACTTCAGTTATTATTGATTCAAGTAACATTCTTCTCGCCGAATATGGTTGAGAAAGTAAACTTATGCCATTTAAGTACAGCATGTCAAAAAACACAACCATTAAATGTTCATATTTTTTCGAAATGCTGCATGGAGCATCAATTGTGACTCCAGCTCTAGTGACATGGTCCCGAATGCGATGAAATTCGGCAATCTTTTGCTTCTTCTCATCAAACACTACCATTTCACCTTCAAGAATTACTGAAGATTTTATGTTATATAATGATGTATGCTCCCCAGTCAACGCCATGACGATAGACTTGTGCACTCCTTTTCTATCAAGGGTTGAGTCCCTACCGCTTTTGCTAAAAATCCTAATCGTAAATGGATTCACGTTTACATGAATTTGCATTCTTTCTCCGTCATATTTGATTTCTGCGTGTGCGTCATCAAAATCGCACGCTTTTTGTACGTCTTCCAATCTCTATATGTCCGTTAGTAAAACATATTCCAAAGAAATCCAAATCCATACTGTCTTACCCGAGCTTTCAAACATGAGGGGATTCGAACTGGTATAAACAGTGTTGGACTCAGCCATTTCAAAATTCCTTCCTTGTATTGCTTAATCTTACTCTGTCCAATGTTTTTCTGTATTAAAAACAAATCGTACGGAGACTTGTAAAGAAAAGTAGTGGCTATTATAATATTTGAATGAAATGCGTAAAGGTATGGCAATGTGAAATGTAAACACTCCAAGGTGAAATCCATGGGAATTATTGCAGGTAGCAAATTTTTGTTAAGTATTCGTATTAACCATTTTATTTGATGAGATTTTAAACGAATAAATATTGGCCGTAAAATATCAGTCCGTCTAAACTGCTCAGCTTCTGCAACATTGCTCTTCTGAACAGTTTCACTCGAAAACTTGCTACTGCTTGCAAGTTGTGTAATCACACTGTTCACTTCTTCAACAGTAACAGCATTATTGGTATTTGTGTTATGCTCCTATACCTTGTTAGCGCGACTCTATCAAATGCAATGAGCAAAAAACCGTACCGCCATTCCGACGACTTCATTAACTACTACCGCCAACTCTTCTTTTTGATGAAACACTCTTGACATTATCATCGCTTCACGATTAGTTCCATTAAATCCCAATGCACGAGTAATTGTGTTTACAAGTTGAATTGTTTTGGTGTTTGTCGACCTATCCGGTCTCAGCTCTGGAAACAGACACGACAACACTGCTGATGCTTGGGTCTCATTATTCTGACCTCTAGATAATAAAATTTCTTCACAAAATTTCTCAAACCAATGTTTAATAGATTCATGTTTTTGAAACACCAGTTCGCGAGGTATCACTGCCCGTTTTGAAGCCAAATCAATCTTTTCTATTGCATCTAGCAGATCACAAATATCATTGAATAGCACCATAATCAATATATGTCATCTCATAAAAAGAAAACGAATTACAAAAACTTGAAACATGCATGAAGTTGATAAATTTCGTAAATTTCGTAGACTGTTATTTGCGTGGTTATTATATCTTTGCAAATTCTATTCAAAAAATCAATTGTGAAAATCATTCGATCTAGCGCGTGCGGTTGCACTTTTACAGTACGAATAAAACGAGGAAAAAGTTTTGTGCTTCCTGGTTTTTGTATTTTTTTAAATTCTTTGGATCATAAAAATATTTGTTACATATTGATTTTATATTATCATTTCAAATGAACATTCTATACATGTATCTTCTAATTATAACTACAAATTGCAAAATTGGAATATAAGGTACTATTAGTATATTTAAACGTATAGTCATATCCCTCAATAATAATAAAAATGGCATAATTCAATACTCAAAAGACACGCTTTTGCAAAGAAAATTTCAACCAACAATTCTTCGACTCAAAAGTCTAGTACAAGTGTTCCAGCCACCTTCTCTAAATCCGAAGCCTCCATAGTTCGTTTCTTCTGCCCGGATGCATCAATCTCATTTGCTGTTCTCCATATAGCTTCTCGGGTAAATATTCTAAGATACTCTGCACTTGCATTTATTGCTGCTGCCGAAATCCTAGTTTCTGGTCGCTCGAAATTCTCTGCAAACAGTCGAGCCACAGTTTTAGGATTAAACTTAATGTTCACAGCGCCAGCATGAAAACCAGTATCTGATCCACCATCTGACATTGTAAAACTAATATCCGTGTGCGTTTGGATCCAATGTAAAAATGGTCACAGTTGTTAATTTGGCATAGTTGCGGATGAAACGCAATCGTGATAACGCGTGGTCAGATTACGCGCGGAACGTAGGGTAAATAACTCGCGTTGTCGTAGCGACCAGTGTTTTTACTTCACGTCATTCGCAAACATTTACATTTCGTGAATACTGATGGATGTCGACAGACCATCTGATTTAGAGATCAATGAAAATTTTAATACTCTACATGTAATTGGTCGTGGAGCATTTGCGACGTAATATATCAATCCAATCATAATCTTATTCGATCCAGCACTAACATACTTTTAAGGGTTTACTTATGCCGTGTTAAAGATGAACGAAACTTTTTGTTTGCAACCAAGTTTATTAATAAAAAAGAGGCTGAAAAGCGTGGCGGGTTAACAAGAACCGATCTTTTAAAAGAAATTTGTTTGCATAAACTGGTGCGAAACCACAGACACATTGTTAACTTTAACGACTACAATGAAAACGAGACTTGGCTGTGGATCAAAATGCAAGCTGCACAAGGGGGTGACTTATTTGACAAAATTGAGCCAGACGTTGGCATTTCTGAAGAAATTGCACAAATGTATTTTATGCAGCTGCTATCTGCTGTCGAATATCTACATGGTCAAGGCGTTGCGCATCGAGATATTAAGCCCGAGAATATATTGCTTAGTGGCGGTGGAAACCTTCTGCTTTCTGACTTTGGGTTTGCGGCATTGTTTAAACATAAGGGGAAGACTAGGCAGTCGACTACTATTTGCGGAAGTCCTCCGTATGTTGCACCTGAAATTTTGAAAAGGCGACCGTACGCACCTGATAAATCTGATCTCTGGTCTTGTGGCATATTGCTGTTTGTTTTACTTACGGGATGCACACCATGGGAGGCTCCACTTAACGATGACATCGATTTTCATGAGTTCAAAAAGCTTAACGGGCGGTCAACAAGTTACCCATGGAATAGATTGTCACCAGATGTCCGATCGTTATTACGCGAAATGCTGAGACTAGATCCATCAAAGAGAAGAGAAATTCATGATTTACGAAAGCACCCATGGGCATACAGAACAAATAGATATATGGATAGACGAGGGCAATGCATAGATCCACTTTTCTTGGCACAGAAACTAATGGTGAACATGCACATTGATTTAAACTTAGAAAAAGTTAAAGTTAAGGAAGACACTAGGCCTATCGAACAGAGATTTGTTTCATTATCTCAATTTGATCATGGAACGGATCTTGTGCTAAATGATGCAAACTTGCGGTTTGCTAGTCAAGGCGGAGAATATGTCACGCGAGATATTGTGGAGAGTCCAAGAAAGAGGGCCCCAGTTACCTCCACGCCAGGTGGGACCGAAATTTCTTTACTTCAGTTTTCACAAACTAAATGGAGTCGAATTCCAACGATACTTGCTCAAGGCGCAACCACGTTTGCAGATATTTGTCCGCCGGATACGATTAATCGTTTTTTTGCAATACCCAAGTTAGAGCCGGCAATGCGCAGAGTATTGGTCGAGCTTCGCAATCTGCGTGCCACAACACCAGATATCGACAGTCTACCGGCACATAGTAAAGAAGCCAACTCATTGGCTGTATTGATGCAAGTAAACGACAGAAGAAAAATGAAGATGTCGGGGTATGTTACATTTCGCGAGCGGTTGGATTTACAAGGATTAACAGAAATCGAATTTTCAAAAATAAAGGGGGATCCTTTAGAGTGGAGAGCATTTTTTAAAAGAGCGGCATTGGCATGTAAGGATATTTTGTATACCGAGGAGGTTGAATAATAATTATTCCAACTTCAAAATCTAGTTATATTTACAAGACAATCTATCGTAATTTTAGAAAGAACTAATCAGTCGATGGCTTAACAACAAACTCGGTGAGCCACCAAGCGTGTAGGCGAACATCCGGAGTCAACTCTGGGTGGAAACTCGTTCCAAAAATATTTCCCTGTCGAACAGCAACAATGTCGCTACCCGGACCATCCAAAGTCGCCACTATCTCGACGGGAGTAGTATCATTCGAATCATAATCAAAAATTGGAGCTTTGACTAATCTCTCTGTTTCAGACTCAACATCAACTTGCCGATCTTGTAATGTCAATAACTTCTCTACTATCGGGGCTCGAATAAAGACAGCTTTGAACGGATCCTCCAACTCTTCGTTTATGAATGGAAGTTTAATTTCCTTTTCAAATGACTCCGTCTGTCTACCAAAATGGTTTCTTTGACAGCGAACATGGAGACCTCCAACTAGCTCTTGCCCTCCTCTCTTCGCCTTTGATGCTTCATCTGAAAGTAAGATCAAGCCGGCACAAGTTCCCCATACTGGCTTCTTCTCGACCCTAAAATACAGATATTTAATATTATCATCTTTAATCAGCATTTGGAGCAATGTATACCTGACATATCTCCGCAGAGGTTCTAGGATACCAGTACTTTCGGCAATCAAACTAATTGATGTGCTTTCGCCACCTTACGGAAGTTAATTCTGATTATGAAATTTTCAAAATTCAAAACATACCAGGAAATACGAGCGCATCTGAAAGAGCCAGCTGCTCTGGAGTTCTGATTTCCTGAATAATAACATCAACACTAGCTAGTGGTGAACCGTGTTTGGCAATGTTGACAGCTTTTTGTAAATGATTTTTGTGCTCCGCAAAAGCACCTTGAAGAGCTAAAATGCCCACGACAACTTGCTGTTTAGGCATTTCCGTAATAATCAAAAATGTATTCTGTAGTTTTATAGCCTAGGCCGACAAATATAAATTTGAGATAGTCAATAATTTGGTCAATATAGTGGGTTACGATTGCCGTGTGTATAGATGAATTGTTATGCGCGGCTGGGGCCAAGGTAAAAAGAAAAGCGTCCATGGTCGTAAAACAACAAAACACGTTTACTACATAATATATGGAATGGCTATGTTTAATTTAAAGGTCATAGGAATTTCTGAAGTTCAAGCCACAGACATTGAGTTTAAGGACTAGAATCAATGAAAAGAGATCAGTGACAAAACAGTTGTGGAATAGGCGCACATATAAGTTCTTCATTGCCAACCCTGATAAGTTTTTTTTGGTACTCATTCGAACACAAGACGAGTAAGAGGTTGCCCGAGTTTATGAACGAATAACTAGGGCTGTTCACGGTACGATATCTGCATGGTTTTTAATATCCGCATCCGCATCCGCAAAATTATCTGCAAAGAAAATACATGCGGATACGATATCTGCAAAAAATCATCACGTGACTGGTATTCTATTAGGGCGAGCGAATTAAGAGATATTTGCCTTAATATGATTATATTATAATTAAAAGATATATTTTTCCTCCATTTGGGAACTCTGACAACATTGCAAAGTGAAAAATAAGGCGCGTCACCCTTACAAATGTTATTGTATGTTCGAGTAAAAGAGTTACGTTAAAACACTTGTGCCTGAACTTGCAAACAATAAATAGTAGTCTAATTCACAAACTTAATTTTTAGTTTTTCTAACATCTATTATTCATAAATATTAAACATATTGACTACTTATACTGTTGCTTTGATTCATGACAAATCGATATCGAATCAGACGTTAAACAATGGGCCTCGTACTGTTTGCTGTGTACACACTGTGGCTGACTTACATAGTTAATTGTATTGTATTGACTTAATAACAAATGACAAACTGGCGCTCGCAGATTCGCCAATAACCCCGGCAAACTATCTTTACATAACTAACCATTATATACTTTACTAATGTATAAACCTTCTGCAAAACTTGCAAACCTGGCCTCGTAACTCAAATCTTCTTCATTTGCAACAATTCACGCCAATCTTTTCGTATACGCTTTCATTGGAACTCGTTGCACTACTTGCCATTAATTGATAGCATGTCTGAAGAACAACCCGCCACTCTTTCGTTCGCCCAGGTCAAAGAACATGATAAAGTAGATGACTTGTGGATGGTCATTCACGGCAAAGTTTACGATGTGACCAAATTCGTCGACGAGCATCCGTATGTTTCATATATTCTATTGTATTGACGATTTTTGTGTTTTTTAATTGGGTTTCTAATGGTTGATTAGTGGTGGCGAAGAAGTCCTAATCGACACAGCCGGAATCGACGCGACTGATGCTTTCGAAGTACATTTTACCTGTGGTTAATAAACTACCTTTATGCTAATTATCTCGTGGTTTTTAGGACGTGGGACATTCCGACGAAGCTAGAGACATCTTGAACAAGCTGCATGTCGGCGACTTAGACCCATCGGTAGGAAAATAGTCAAACGCATGATTTACTATGTTGTGTTTTTAACAAATTCTTTTTAGGAAGTGCCAAAGAATTCCAAGAAATTTGCTGCTACGTCCACAAGCACTTCGACTAGCTCTGAATCGTATGTTTATGCCTGTGTTTTTTTACAGCTATTCTCTAACAAAGTATATATTAGAAGCTCGTTCAGCATCATCGCCATCATTGCTGCTTTGGTCGGTATCGGCTACTACGGCTATCTTCAATATTCCAAGTCTACGTCTGCTGGCAATTCAGACTAAACAAAACATTCTGTTGTCAATTGCAGCGTCCTTATTTTAGCCTTAGTACATAGATAATATAATTAATGATTTTAATGTAGTATGTAGTATAATCAAGAGTAGCGTCTCTTTTTTACATTTTAATTTCCTTAAAATGGGTTATAACCCTTCACGTCAATTATCTATAACTTATATTAACTATACATTATTTGTACATGCGAAACGCCAACGCGAAATGGTGTGGCAAATACTTTCATATAGGAATTTCGTATCATGATGATAGTATGTTTGCTCTATACGAAATGTTAGTTTTAATTGTTACCCGGTTTTTTGCTATCTGCCCATCTGCACATCGTACATTGATTTTTATATGCAAGAAACTACCACAGTTTAAGAATCATTTGTGACTTTTAAGATGACTCTGATAAAAAGTTACTGAATGACTGTTTTCAATAATTTGTATAGGAATGGAGCTCTGTTCCGGTTCAGCAGTGTATATATGCGAACATGGCGAACAAAGATTATCGTAAAGACGTGAAAGATTTTTCTCTTAATAGTGACCCTGTCGATATCCTTATAATAGGTAGAGTTGTGCGACGGACTGTTTTTTTGTTTACAAAGTTTTGACCTTAATTGTGTGCCAGGTAACGGACCTTCTGCACTTACATTATCCTACCTATTACATGGAAATATCCCTTTTTATGATTCAAATGGTACTTACGGTCCTCATCCTGATCCTACGCTTCACTCTCTTTTATCGCCAGTTTCTTCGTTATATGAGGACATTCTTCACAATGTCTCACTTCAACAATATCTCGTGCATGCCCACCGTCCTTTTACGTCACAAGCTGTCTCTCCCGTTAATTTTTTACTAGACTCCCTCGTTGCCCCTAATTTCGACACAAACATTAACGCGAAAGATCAATCACGCATTCGATGGGATTTTGACAGATCTGAAGCTATCAATCATTTGGTTATTGGTTCTAGTCTTGTTCCTGGAGGTCAATGGGCGGACAAGAATGTGCCGTCGAAGACTTTGAGTTATGCCGAAATGTTATCGCTTCCTGGGTATTCATTTGATGATTTTTATAAGGCTCGTTATGGTACTTCACTTCCTTCATTTACACGACCGTACCGTCATGATGTCAAGTATTATTATTCCATATATCCCCAGAAAGTAGGAATTAATGATTGCGTTCACACCAATATTACAGTTCTTTCACTTCATCGTTCATCATCAAGCAAATTTAAATTCACAGCCATAATTCAAAATAATGATACTAAACAAATCAAGGTGATTAATGCCAAGTCAACAGTTTTAGCCACCGGCGTGCTTTCTCATCCTGCTCCTCCAGATCCATCCCTGCATCCGATAATTAACAAGGGCGTAGATTTTACAGCCTCAAGCCCTAATAATGAAGATGCAATGCTAATTATTGGAAGCGGCTTCTCGGCTGCTGACGCTGTTCTTGCTACCGATCGTCGTCAAAAAATTATTCATGTCTTCAGATGGGATCCAAAGGGCAAGCCTTCACCACTGCGTGCTTGTCACGAGGAGGCTTATCCCGAATATGCCAACTTATATAAGCATATGAGGTCTTCAGTACGCTCCAAGCCGCTTCCAGCTGATCATGGAGATAAACGCAAAGATTTTTTGGCCAACCGGTATGAGGGTATACCAAATGGCAAAGTAGTCGACTGTTCTACAAACCTGATTCGCATTTTATTGCCCTCTGGTGTAATAATTGAAAGAAGATTTTCAAACTTGAAATGTTTTGTTGGTCGTATTGGTATCATCTCATACCTTTCAGGCTCTTTGCGAACAGAAATTGGAGTCCCTGCTGATCAATTTTGGGTTTCTAAGGAATCCTTCCGGAATAGGATTCAGAATGGTATTTATAGATGGGTACATACTGGTCTCAGAAAACGCAGTGACAAAGTACTCAATGACTGCGATAAGTTTGATGGCAAAATTGTAAATTATGACTATGATTATTGTGCAACATATGGTTTAGAATTAACACATGATTTATTTGTTATTGGAAGTTTATTGGGTGACTCTCTTGTACGATATTCTCTAGGTTCTTGTGTTTTAGTAGCGGCAAACCTTATAGATCGAAAATAGAAATTTGTAAACAGATCAGAAATTTGTTAAATTTATATACTATTATATTGAAATGTTTATTTTTTTTTTGGTTTGCATGGCCATTATTTCTTTGCTGCCTTTTGGCCCTCCTTGAGGTCCATATATCTTTTTTCATCAACACGTTGCAAAAAATCTTGCTTCAGCAGATATCCACCTTTGTTGTGCCGTTTTAAGTCATCCTCTATGCCTTCATTTTGTACAAAATCTTGCCAATCCATTTTTGATTTTTCAAGAGTATTTATTTTTGTTGGCTTGCCTTTGTTAGCCATGGCATCTAATGATGAAGGCTTGCGCCGTCGCGGCGGAGGTCCGGGACGTTTCGGCGGTTGACCAATTGCAGTCGTTGCAGTCGTTGCAGTAGTTACTTTTGATTGCGTTTGTCGTTTGAAAAACTCTTGAGCTTCAGGTGAATTTTTTTTCACCCGTTTTTCTCTTGTCATGACCTGCTTTGCAAATTCATATGTCTCAGTGATTGTGGCATAATCGTCTTCATGTGCTTTCGTAGATGATCCTGACTCCTTTAACGACTTCCATATGGCATCAGCATCGATGTTTGATTTCGTTGCTTTGGCATGCTTTTTGCTAAATGAAAACTTAGTTCTTTCAAACCAAACAAATTGTAAGATGTAAGCTTTACTCTGCTTCTTCGGCAATCCGTTGCGCTCGAGTCAAGATCTTGATTCCATCTACTTGATCATCATGATTGTCGTTTGATTTAATCCGTTTATTATCATTTGGATCACCAGTCTGGTTGTCGCGTTTAAGCTTGTTCTTTACAAGCACGATCCCTTCATTGTCAACGTCTCCTTGGTTATCTTCATCTTCTTCATCTTCATCAGATAATGACAATCCGTCCGCCACCGCGTGTGGATCAAAATCTTCATCCTCTGATTCATGGTACTCTTCTTCATCTTTATCTAGCGGAGCTGATGTTGTGTCTATATAATCCGACATGTCGATTCATACTTAGCACCGACGACGAAATTGTCAATTAACTGACCACTATTAATTATGTAATGTAATGTTAAAAACACAATGAAATCCCACACTTGGCACTGGCGTGGGAAGTTACTACTGATATTTGAACAATACATTTTTAATTTACATTTAATTAAATGCGGGGTTTATTGTTCCATTGTATCTATTAGCATTATGAACTGGTACACCACATCATCTACTGTGTCATTGTGCCGGTGTACTTCCCAACGTCGCCGCGATCTTCGCAGCGGGCGCACCGTCTCAAAGTCGCAAACGGGATTGCAGGATACCATAAGGATATAAAAATAATAAACATAGTATCCATAATACAGATGGGTACACTCTTAAGTTAATGGGATTCTTGTTTTGCGACAACCTGATAACAGGGCAAAGCAACTAGACCGAATACTACAGCTGCTCGACAGCTGCTCGATGGCTCGCACTTGACCGGATTACCAGTTGGGATATGCCGCTAGTGTTCAACTTTGTTGCTGCTGCGAACGGCTATAGCCTAAGATTAAGAAGTCTCAGGCCCTTTTCTCAATAGCTTATAGGTGAAGCCCAATACTAAAATTGCCTGTGACATTACCGAGGGTCGAATGCATTCGTCGGAAGTAATATGAAAACCGGATCTGAATAACATGTTCAACAAAAGCGAAGGAGCTGGTAAACCAATATGGATGAAATTTTTATTGCTGCTGCACGTTTTTACGTCCAGATAAAAAAAATTATTGACACAACTAGTTTTGGAGTGATTGCCCATAAAAACAATCTCATGCAGGTTTAAACAGTCAGTTTGTGGCGATAGCTGGCCGAGCAAGGAGTGCATATATGACCATCGGCCTATTCATAATCATAGGTTTTCAGACTCCGACAAAAGATTACAACTCGTCACTTCGGTCAAATCTGTAGATGTAATTATGGCGTATAATTTCCATTAAAGAAATAGCGCCATCAGATCCGCAAACACGGGTGAGCATTTTTTAAGATCAAAAGACAAGAACTTTTCCTATCTCAACAAATAAATCATATTGCTGATTTCGCCTTAAAATACACAACTAAAATGATGACTAGAACTTTCACACATGACAGCAAAATGGTAAAAAAACTGTTGTCACACTACACGGCACACTACACCGGGCACTGAACCTAAAGAAATAATTTAAATAATTAATATATTCATTATTTTCCCTTAAACCCGAATCCATTTTCCTCCCATTTCACAGCACTCTTTCTTTTTCCCATTAATATATCCTTTAAAAAAATACAGAGATACCCATATTCTGTTAGAAAGAAATAGAATCCTTCCATCCTGTTCCAATCATTCAAATTAACAAGGAAATCAATCAATCTTTTCAAAGAAAAGACAAAAAAAAAATTAAGAAAAAAAAAGCACCATGAACTTTTGTCTATAAAACCCCAATAATTTGTAACCTTTTCCCATATAACTTTTGTATTCTTTTTCTTGTTCATCTCAGTGAACTCAAAAAAAAAAAAAAAAAAAAAAGAATACAAATTAGAAAAAAAAAAAAAAGTACCAAGTAAAATAAGACAACTTGTGACCCAAATTAGTTCCTTTTCACATATAATACACACAAGCTATAAAGAAAAAATAGAATCCATCATGCACCATCATGGAGAAACGAGACAATTAGAAAGAAAAAGTTCGAGCTTAGGAAAATGAAATAAAACTTTGAATAAAAAAAAGCAATGAAAGCCATAAAGCCAGTAACATTTTCATCATGAACAAACCCACATCAAACTAAGATATGGACGAGACAAAATAAACCCAGTTAAACACGCATACATAAAACAAAAAAGGAAAAAAAAAAAGAAAGTAAAAAATGTATCACCCCGTTTATAATCCGAAAATGTAATGCACACCCGAAAGTCTATAAAAAAAGAAATTCCTTTTAGATGCGCTAGAAAACCTCATTTCTTTTTTAGAAATAAGATTTGTATGAAACATAAACGAGGCCATGTCACTGGCCTGACACAAAATAACAATAAAAATCAATAAAAAGCAATAAGGCAGAAAGAAACTGAAAGAAGACGAAAACTGCTTTGAGAACAAGAAAATAAGCGTGATAAAATTATATTTATGGCGCAGTCCGTCGATATCTTGCAAAACTGAATTTACCACCAGCTGCTCTGGTTGTTGCCACCACCATAGGACGGGGCGGCGTTACCGCCGTATCCGCCATAAGAAGAGCCACCACCGTAGCCACCGCCATAAGAAGAGCCACCACCGTAGCCACCACCGTAGCTGCTACCATGGTCGTAGCCACCGCCACCACCACCGCGTCTGAAGTCACGGTTGCCTGAGGTGCGACCGCCACGGCCTCCACGACCACCACGGGAATATCCACCTTCAGCAGCAACTTGTTCCAAGAAATCAGGGACTTCTTGATTAGCCTCCTTAAGAATGTCAATGAGCTCTTTAGCAACACCCTTATTTCCACGATTGAAGAAAGCAGTGGCAATACCCGTGTTACCTGCACGGCCGGTACGACCAATACGATGAACGTAGTCATCAATATCAGTAGGAAGATCGTAATTCACGACGTGTGTGACATTAGGAATATCAAGACCACGAGCAGCAACAGCAGTGGCAACCATAATGGGCGCAGCACCCGATCTAAACATATCAAGAGCAGTTTCACGCTCACGCTGGCTGCGATCACCATGGATAGACGTAGCTGGAAAGTCCTGGTTGATCAAGAAATCACAAAGAGAATCAGCCATACGTTTAGTCTCAGTGAAAATAAGAGTAAGACCTCCTTTGTTCGACGAAAGGATGTCAAGAAGAACCGATCGCTTATCGTTATCTTCAACATACTCAATCTTCTGAGTAATGTTTTCAGAAGTAGAGCCAACACGACCAACAGAAAGAAAAATGTAGTTCTGTAAAAAGTCACGAGCAAGAATTTGAATATCCTTAGCGAAAGTGGCAGAAAACATGAGAGTTTGCCTATCTTGAGCTGAAGGCATATCTTCTCCCTCAACAATTCTTCTAATTTGAGGTTCGAAACCCATATCAAGCATTCTATCGGCCTCATCAAGTACCAAGAACTTGATATTAGCAAGAGAAATGCGGCCACGTTCCAAGAGATCGATTAATCTTCCAGGAGTAGCAACAAGAAGATCACATCCTCTTTCGATTTGACGTAACTGGCTACCAATATCAGCGCCACCGTAGACAACACAAGGAACAACCCATGATCTGTAAGCAAATTTTCTAGCTTCGTCATAAATCTGAGAGACAAGCTCACGAGTGGGAGCAAGAATAAGAGAAGTAGGATAAGCTTTTCTAGTGCGATTGAAACTGGCATTGTCGTCTCCAGCGTCTGGGCGCGGAGCAGGTCCTTCGGTATAAGCACGTGAAAGAATAGGGAAGAGAAAACCACCAGTCTTTCCAGAACCAGTCTGGGCGCACGCCATCAAATCCCGTCCACCAGTGACAATAGGAATGGAGTATTTCTGGACAGGGGTTGGCTTTGTGTAGCTGAAATAGTGTTAGATTGAATACCAAAAAATTCTAAGATACAACATACCCTGACAGCTCAATGTTGGAAAGCAAAAGCTCTTCAACAGGAGGCGTCGTAAAAGCAGAGATAGGCTCGGGAACATCATCACCAGAAGCCTCGACTGGAATGTCGTCGTAGTTATCAAAATTGATACCGGTGTTTTGTCTGGTTCCATCATCTGGAGATCCAAATAGATCCTTTTCGATTTTGGTAACTCTGAGACCTGGAACATGCTTTCCATTTACAAACTGGCCTTGACTGGGGGCACGGAAATCATTCTTGTGTTGATCTCTATCATTTCTGAAACCGACGTTACGGCCATAACCACCACCGCCACCATAGCCATTGCGAGATCGGTAATTGTCGCCGCCATAACCGCCACGAGAATAACCACCCCTGGAACCTCGATCATAACCGCCACCACGAGAGTAGCCATTGTTGCTATACATATGGTTAACAACGATTCCTCTTTTCACAAAGATTTTCTTTTCGTTTGTTGTCTTCTTGATTGGAAAGCAGTTTTTCAGCCGCAAATTGGGGTTCGCAGAATCCGCCCGCCACCCAATCATATCCGCATCAGGTCCAAACAAACCAGAAACAAAGACGAACAAATGTAATATCAAAAAAAAAAAATTTTCTAACATACCCTTCACCGCTGTATCTTGAAGCAGAAAGACCACCTGGAATGTATCCAGAAGCACGAGCGTGAGGATGGACGTATTTGTTGGAAGAAGTTCCTTGAGAACCATCAGCGCCATTAGCAGGAGCTGCCTGCTCATTGACGCTCAAGTTACTAAAACGATCTGAAAAATCAGCCATATTGATTTGTCGTATATATAAGTATGAAAAAAAAGTTTTGGCTGTAAAAAAAAAAAAAGGAAACAAGAAGTTAAATAACTTTTTTCTCTGGTAAAAAAAAAGCAGAAAAAAAAGTTGAGCCCTTTGTGGCGCAAAACAAATCCGGGAGGCAAATCATGACATAAGCTAGTTAACTAACTAAAAGCAAAGCACCACCATTAGTCAGGTGCTTATTTGTTGATTTACATATTTTGAAATGGCAAATAAAAAAGTATAGGCCAGTGCTTAATTCATAAAAGAAAAATAATCTATATTATACATAATCAACCAAACCCCAGGTGATGATCCAAGATGAAACAGAAAAACGTGAAGTAACTAAACACAAGACATAGAAACTAAAAATACAAGGATAGTTAACCACATAGTTAAAAATGGTTTGGTGTAGAATGGCCCGGATGAGCTTGTGCTTGAGCCTGTGATAGAGCCGGTGCATGAGCGTTTGCTTGCGCTTGTACTTGCGCTTGAGCCTGAGCCTGAGCCTGAGCCTGAGCCTGAGCCTGAGCCTGAGCCTGAGCCTGAGCCTGAGCCTGAGCCTGAGCCTGAGCCTGAGCCTGAGCTGCAGCTGCAGCTGCTGCAACGGCTGCTGAGCTAGTGTTCTTCGCATTCTCTCTCATTAATGCGAGTTGTTGAGACAAAAACGCCTCCGAAATGGCCTTGTCTCTTTCAGCTTTTAGTTTAATTAGCTCCATAGGAGTTGGAACTTTTCCTTTTTGCGGAGTTGACCCATTTGTCTGTGGCTTTTTAACGGTGGCAGCTACTCAACTATATTTAGCATGCAATTTTATAATAAAAATACTTAACCTTACCGTTATGCGGACGCGCTGCGTTCTCTCGCTTGCGCAAACTCTTCTTAATCGCTTCAAACATTCCAGTCCATCGCAGTCGCCTTTGTCCTCGCTGTGCAGTATCAGGAGATATTCCCATTGGAACTAATCGTCTTTTAGTCACCATTTGAGCCCTATTTGTAGCATCCATCCACGACTGCGCAGCTCTAGCATAAGGTCCACGTAGGTCGCTAATTTGAAAATTGGGCTCCAATTGTACCCATCTCTCAAAGCACTCCCATGGTGTTCGACGTTCGATATTAGAATTAATGCTCCAAGATTGTCGTACATTCATATTCGCAGAAACCACCTCCCAATTATACATAAAATCATGTGCCAACTTCAAGAGAGACGCATCATCCTGGGGCAGCCATATTGTCGGTACACCAAACTCTACATATTTCATGTTCGGTGGCACTGGTGCTTTTATGTATACACCGCGCTTAGAGCTTTCACTAACAAATAATGGACTATGCGTGCTATTATTTTGCTCAGGTTCTGCAGAATGGCTTTCCTGGGCTTCACGCTCGGCAACCTCTTGATTTTTTTTCCAAGCCATAAACCTTTCTGGACTAATGCTATTAGTGATCATTGCAAGTCTGTTAACTGGTACTACTGGCAAATCATCAATGAAATCATGATATTGTGTATCTTTCATCAATTCTGAAACAGCTGTTCGAAATTTCGGCTTGGCGTCATTTGGCTTTTGGCTGTCATGTTTTTCTGAGACCTGGCCATTAAAATTCGTTGATTCTGTCTCAATCAGCCCATCTGTCTCCTCTGTCTCCTCTGTCTCCTCTATCTCTTCTGCTATAGATAGTAATCTCGGAGCCCTTGTTTTAACACAGACAGACTTGCCATATGCCCAGTATTCCATAATCGACGATGCAATCTGAGAACATTTCTCGATCTTAAACTTCTTTAATCTCATTTGATCGCTGATATTTCCTTGCATTTCTGTCAACAAAAAATCCCAGTGCGTCTTTGTTCGTTTTGGGGCTTTAAATTTTTGTGGCTGTCGCAAACTCCACTTGCCCTCCCTCTTAAGCTCATCAATTCTAGTGAAAGTCATCATCAACCTGGCTTCCATATACGAAGTTAAAAAATTCTGCGTAGTTAGAGCCTTATGAGAGACAGGTACAAGATTGGTTAAAGGTGATGCCTGTATTGAGTAGAAGATCTTTACCAAAGGCACTGCTGGCTTTATCGGTGGCTCCTCTGATGAAATGAGTTGTGCTATTGACCGTGCTCTTGGATGGGGTATAACTTCACTCGATGAAATAGTACGCTGTCGAACTGGAGACGCGTGATGTCTGGGAGTGATTCCAAGAATCTCACTGACTGGTTTATGTCTAATTGCCCCCGAACTCACTCGAGTCGTCATTCGCTCAACAGGTACCAAAGGACTATGATTAACTGGAACATGTTGCTGTTGCGTATGTGATGGTCTCCTTGTTGGCGTTACTTTCTCAGCATGGCTTATTGCCTGTTGCTGGCGGGGAACTGATTGCGTGGAAGATTGAGCTACTGTTTGCTGATGCTGCTGCTGCTGCTGTATTGCGACTTGTTTATGATCAATTGCCTGTCTGACGGTCTCGCTAGCTTTCTGCTTTTGCACTTTAGTGGCAGATGTTGTATTCGGTAATGAGGTCTCGTCAAATAAATGTCCACTAAATGGGCGCATGCGTCAGTACGTCACTCAAAACATTAACACGCCTGACCCAAGGCTTACCTTTCTAAATCATTCTTTTCTAAAAATGCCATTAAAAAATCATCTTCGGAAGCTATTGTTTCATCCGTAATTGGTAAAAGCGGACTTCGACTGAGGTAGTAAAGTTCAGACAGTTTACGCTTCCGGCCTTTCACAACATCGCTAAAATACGTATCTCAGCACATCTGCTCCATCGATTTAAAATAAATCCATACCTGCATAGCTGGCGTCGCCTTTCGATGTTTTCGAACCGTAATCGATCCAGCCGATCCTATATCACTCCATAAGCAACTTGCAACCTTGGCAACTCATCCCACTTACCGAAGGAATCGCCATGCGTTCAAGGCCTTCTGCAATCCAATTTGAATATCTTTAACTAAAAAATATCTTATTCGTATTTTTTTTATTATAAGCAATCCTATCGGAATTTTTTTAATCAATGCTTGGTGCACATCCTGGGCTTACTGATGAACATCACGTGAACCTTGGAGTAAAAAGACGTAAAATTTTCACGACTTCGCGATGTTTGCTGTCAGCAACCCACAATATATAATAGCTTGTTAATTAATTACAACAAAAAAATTCCTTTCAATCTAATTATGTATATGTTTTCAAAAATTAATAAAATAGTTATTTTTAACTAAACAACAAATAATTCAAAACTAAAAAAAAACGTGTAGGTTTTTTTTTTTAATCTTACATAAGCATGCATTAACTGACGATCAAATCCATGCTGGAGGAAAAAGGCCAACTTTTTTTATCTTAACTAGGACACTGGGTGCCCCTGACGTGTATTATCTATTCATAATATCAAAATAAGAAAATGGGACATGCCCTCATGAATGCTTGGAAACTCATACAAAAACAATAAAAAAAAACAAAAGATTATAGACATCAACAACAATAACGAACGTTAAATCAGTAAATCGCGATATAAACAGTAAGAAAAGTAACACATTAAAAACTATAATTGACAAGCACTGACGGATGCACGGGAAAAAAAATCGCGGAATAAGAGAGCATCTTATGAAGCATCTACTCTGAAAGGATACCGACGCCGGATTTGATCTAAGTCTTGTACTTCAGAAATCACCATTGCGTGGAAAGCTGCCCGGGAGGTTGCCAAGGGGCCAGAAATAACCTCTTGCTGTGTCCACCTCTGCCAGAGAGGCGCGATAAGATCGCAGTTAAAGAAGCGATGGTCTTGAGTGTCTGGACCGCGCTGACACAGAGCACACAACGTAGGGTCTGGCAATTCGGCGCGGTTGTGAGAAAGCAGCCATTCTGCAGAGTACCGAGCCATTGTTGGTATATGCGCCAGCGGATGCGCTAAAAGTCCTCACCATCTAGAGCGTATTGGGGGCACAGCGGCCGTTTCTGGACCGAGAGTAGAATGTGTGTCCGCTGGAAAAGAGATAACTGCACTGGTGACCCATCGTTTGCGTGAAAGCTATCGCCCGGTAAGTGATCAGGCTAAGTCATACCAGGACGACTTGTATAGCTACTTGACAGTACTGGATTTGGTTGGATGCGCAGTACGGTCATGGATGCATGCGCATTTTCCCATTTAGATGCCGGTGAGACGGTTTGCTAGCGGTACTCTCCTGAAAAAAGAGCACAACGAACCCAAGAATCGACTGCGAAATCGGCATCCCCACGTAAAATACTTTGGCCGGTTTGGGATAGGAACAGAGGTCGAGTGTTTGCCTCTTAAATGAGACATGCGCGGACACAATCCTGCCAGAAGTGAGAGAAAGGCTCACAGAGCTTATCAATCCATTTTGCTCGTGCGCCACAGAGTTTCTCTGGGAGATTCCATAATCCAAAACCTCCGCGGTCAACTGGGACGTGGAGCCAGTCTTCCTGAACCCAGTGATGGTGACGTCGATCCCAAATCTTTCTACTGGCTGCTTTCCTGATTTTCTCGAGAGTGGCCGGTGGAGCAGGGTGAAACTGGTCTAGAAAGACGACTTTCTAACAGACAAATGTATTGATTGTCCAGCAGGCCGTTCTAAGGGGAAGATCGTGGATAAAAAGTTGAGTCAGCCGCCTAGTGACTGACTGGTATGCTCTCTCCCATTCCTCCCGAAAATCATCCTTGCTGATGTGAACACCAAGGTACCGAAAAAAAGAAAACCCTGTCGCTTCGAGCAGTTGAGATGTTAGAAAAAGGAAGGACGTACTTCATATATTATATCCATCTAAAGAAAACAATGATACAGGAAAATACTTTTGCAAGTATACAAAAACCTGTTTGAAGAAAACCAGGAAACTATTGGCTTAAACCATTACAATAAATTTTTTTTTTAAAACATACCACTGGCCCTAGGGTTTTTTTTTATCTTAACTAAGTGCCCCTGACGTGTATTATAATCTATTCATAATATCGAAATAAGAAAGTGGATCATGCCTTCATGAATGCTTGAAACTTAAAGACACAAAAACGGCAAAAAAAAAAATACAGGAGATTGTAGAAAAATTGACAGCAATAACGAACATTAAATCAGTAAACGCAATATAAAAAGGGCAGAAAATAAATAGCACATTAAAACGACGTCGGGATCGATATAAAGGTTAGGTTTTATCTTGAAAGAACAATTAAGCCCTCGAATGTATTAGTGTCTAACTAAGAAAATAAAAGATAATCTAATGCATAAACAGATAAAAGAAAGAATGACGGAATGAGAAGAACAAAAAATTGAATACCACGAATGCTAGAGAATCAGGAGGAAAAACTGAAAAGCAAACTAATAAACAATTTTTTTTCTTCTTTTCTGGTTAGCGTTTTATTTTATTCTATTTTACTTTTTTTATTTAAGACTTCATTTATTACTAAGCCTAAAGATAAACGAAAACAGGAAAACACAGAAGTATCAAAAAAACCTGATACGGATAGAAAGGAAACTCAAAAAGAACAAAGAAAACTATCAGAAATTAAGAAAACCAAGCGTGCAAACTGTAAAGTTAGGGTTAGGGTTATATTAAATTAGTCTTAGATGTGCTAAACCTTTAATATTTTTGTAATGTAAGCGATGTGGCGCAGTGGAAGCGCGCAGGGCTCATAACCCTGATGTCCTTGGATCGAAACCAAGTATCGCTATTAATTGTTTTTTTGTAAATTTGTGTTGGAAGGTTAAGTCAGCAGATTTATTATTGCAGGAACTTGAAAGCTTATGCCATTTTTTTTATCTTAAAAAAAACAATAAATGCACCTGATGCGTATTATCTATCTAATAACATGAAAATAAAATTCTTCTCTGGAAGTTCGACAAAATAAAGAAACAGGTAGAGAGTCCAAGAGAAAAAAAAGCAGTAAACAGAAAAATAAGAAAGAAAAAAAAAACACGACCAACTTTTGCATCACACAGAGAACTTTGAGCAAACACAGCAAGCAAGTTTCCAGAGTTTTCAAAGCAATAAAATTTTTTGTCCAAGCAAATTAAATCTACAGACAAGACCCTAATAACATCAGTTTAAATCTATTCAGCTCACAACATGAATTCGCCTGTATCGTCGATTTTCAAACGGTGAACTGCGTCCGTTCAAGTTTCACAATCATCACAACATAAAAAGCCACAGAGCAATATTTCAACAGCCACAGCCGCACTCGCGTCGCCTGCTAGCGATCATGGTCTGAAGATACCTTGCCACATACCCCTAAACGAGTCCACTTTGCAGAGGTTGACCAAGTGATATGATCCTGAGCCGATCGGCAAGATCGTGGTCACCAAAGCCAGTCGTCATCGGTCATGCCGGCAATGGGTGCAAGACAAGATTATTGCCGTGCAGACCAAGAATAAAACCAAGATGGCAACCAAGCACAACAGCAAGCGCAGTACGCATTTTTACCAGGAACTCGGACTTAGTTGTCCGGTTGATGATGTCAGGTCGTCCAGCCGGCCCGTCAGCAAGGGCTTCAAGAAAGCCGGACGGGTGGTGTCAAAATTTTTTTAATTCGTCATGTGCCATTAGCGCACATGTAAGGCACATGACGGATGGGGATGTATATATATACCAAATCACGTCCCCCATAATATGTATAATTATTTTTCAAGTTTTATTCATCACATTCACAGCATCATTCCGCAATTCATCTGTTCCTTTACCTCGATATGCTCTCTTCCCCCCGGGGGGGTCTTTCTTCTTTTTCCTTTTTTTTCATATCATTTGCTGTCATATTTGTTAGGTTTTTTTTTAATAAAATGGTTTGTGAGTTTGAAAGATATGTTACGTTTTATGGCGGTTGGAATGGAATTGATACCAGGTGTAAATATTGTAAGGTATAAGGTAATTAAGCAATTCAAGTTGTCAATAATACATTCTCATTCACTTATTAGGTTAATTCAGACGTTTTCTTGAGAGATGATTTAACCGCGCTTTTTTTTTTTTGGTTCAAAGGTTCGCATTAAAGTCATCAAAATCACCACAAAATTATTAACTTTTATTGAAAATGTGTGGCAAAAGGGGATGCCATTCCTGGAGAAGTGTGAGTAGTTGACTAAGAAAAGCCGGTCTCGATTGGTCGTCAGCAGGAGTGTAGATCGCCACCACGCGTATGAGGACCGTATCTACCCTAAAAAGACCCATGACAATACGTTTGTCTGCAGACTGAGTGGAGGTCCCAGTATATTCGAGAGCCAAATGACTTTTCCACAAAATAGCAGTATGTTCCGCAACTATTGCGCCGCAGTCAGGATGAAGTGCTTGCCAGGTGTCATGTACATGTGTGCGTGATTGAGAAGAAAACAAAAACGGATTTAGCATGGGGGGGGGCCGTAAGCTGCTCTAGTTTCGGACGGGAGGGGCAGCGGCGCCAGAAATGACCCCCGCGATTTGCAGTGTCAACAAGGCGGTGCTTGGGTACAGTCCCGACGAGTATGTAGGGGCGAGTGGCAGAAATAGCATCCGCCATGATTTGCGTGGCCATCTAGACGAACTGGGATGGTGAAAGGACAACCTTCGACCTGGATCTCGAGGGAGTGGGGGGGCAGCTTTTGTGAGATCCGCAAGTTTGACTATCAACTGATAATTGCCGTTATGGGCGAGGGGGTGAGGGGTGTTCGTGTCCCGAATGAGATCAACGGTCTCTCCGTATGGAGCAATGACTGGCTCAAAGGCCTCGAAAGCGGTGCGTTCGTCCTTGAGGTATGGGACGTGACGGAGTTGAAGCACTTGTTGGCTTCTGAGCTCGGATTCGGTTGGGAGAAGGCGAGCTAGAAGGAAAATAGCGGCATTGCTGATCGCGAAAGGGTTGGCCAAAATGTTGCTCACATTTTCAGGGGAATGCACCTCAAAGGCAATGTGGCGGCCGCCGGAAGTAAGTGAGTAGTAATGACAGGGGAAAGGGTAGGTCTCGAAGAATGCCTTGATCAGGTCCGATTCCGTGATGTCGGCGGGGGAGGTTTTGGTAGATGACGGTGTGATTGATTCTGGTTTGCAAAGGAGGGCCAGTCGGGGTACGGTTGGACCCACCGCCTGGGATGGCAACAAACGGAGGGAATATGCTTGGGCTTCTTTCATATGCCCAAGCTGCCTCATCTCCACCAGTGGATCCATAAGCTCAGCCGGCCTTTCGAGCATTACTGGCAAGATAGAATCCGAGCAAATTTTATTGACGATATCGAGCCCCGGTACGTATTTCATCAGCGTCTCGAAAGAAACATCCTCGATGATCCCGCTATCGCGCACGTCGACTCTTGGGTATACCGCGCACTCCATCTCACCCATTACTGGGCCGGCGTCTCACCCCGTTGAAAGTGGACCGCATCTTTCGAAGCACTTAATATTCTCAAAGTGCGGGTGGTCCCTTCTACTGTCCCCGGCCCTGGGACACTACGCATAGGCTCTCCTCAACCGGACCATCTCCCAGATGACTGCCTCATCACCAGCCAAGGCTCTCTCGCCCAAATCACTGACTTCAAGAGGACGCACGTTTCTCTTTCGGCACCGAGGGCTCCGTTGTGCCCCCAGAGCCCACCAAGCGACCAGACTTTCTGGCGAAGACGCTGGTGTATTGTAAATTCGCTCTACAAATGGAATGGTCGATGCGCAGAGGTCGCACACCTTCTCTCGTTAAATCACGCTCTTACGTCTTCTCGATTCAGTGCGGATTGGCTACTAAATCATAATTTGGCAGCTCTTCCGGATCCATCACAATGCGCGCTTTGTCAAGCTGGCCTTGACACCCAGCAACACAGGTTCTACCAGTGCTGTTTCATCGCGCCCCTCTGGGGATCGTGGTCTCTCCAGGAGGTTATGGCGGGTCCTCTCGATATCGGACGTGCGCGGTATCATGCTACGATTGTTACAGCCGTACAAAATCTACATATCTGTAGACGCAGGTACCCATCCCAAAGCGATCCAGCACAGGACGTTAGATGGTTTCAGGATCTGTTTACACGCGCCGCAGCGGCACTCGTCTGCGATTAATGGTGATCGTTTTGTGTTTTCATTATAATATTTATAAAAAAAAAAAAAAAAAATGAATGAATGAATGAATGAATGAATGAAAAAAAAAAGGAAAAAAATAGAAAAAAAAGGAAAAAAAAGGAAAAAAAAAATCCTTGTTGTCGTCTTTGTATCGGATATTTTGCTTCTCTCTTCATCTTTCTGTTATATTCTCTGTTTCTTCGCTCCGTTACACCATTTTTGGTTTATTTTCGTTTGTTTCAATTTGTTCTTTATTTTCTCCTACACTAAGTAGTCAATACAACGTAGGGCATTCTGTGTCCCTTTTTAAGATAAAAAATACAAGACCTTTTTATATGGTGATTTTACAAATACATAATATGGGAAATGATGTGCCAAGCATAGCTCTCCCTTGCCCGCCCTATTAGACAAAAGAACTAATTTGTCCGGCGAAGACTACAATAAAAACCTTTCTATTCATCTACCTTCAATGCGTCTTTTTCGTCTAGAGATCATGCAAAAAAGGCTATTTAGCCGAAGGGCACCCGAGGCCTTACCTGTAAACAAGCGCAGATAAGATGTACACTAAGCTAGCTAGGGTACGGGTGGAGAAATGGTTAGGGTAGAATAGTGACCGTATTATAAGAGGAACGTTCGTCATCCCAATTAAGACTAACTGGTTTGGCATACAGGCTATGAATTCCCGCACCCTGTTACATTACCGGATACCAAATGGACCCTAGAGGTGAAGTGATATCTCGAGCAGGGGGAGTGGTTTATGTATTAAAAAAAAAGTGTTTGATTTACTGTTTGCATGTTCGGATTTCTTAATTTTCTGATGTTTTTTACCTTTTGAGTTTCCTTTTCTTGTCTGTAACAGGTTTTTTTAATATTTCTGTGTTTTCCTATATTCGTTTATTTCTAGGCTTAGTAATAAATGAAGTCTTAAAAAAAAAAATAGACACTAGATGTAAGCACATTGTGTAGTGTAGTTTTGATCAAGTGAGTGGGTACGATTTGTGATTAATTATTTTTTGTGTTCTTATAATTTAATATAACTACTATACAATTTTTGAATAAATCTTGAGGATTAATTAATTATACGAGTGCTGAGACTTGTGGGTGGTTTGCAAAGGATCATAAATAATCGCACGTTCGAACGTTCGAACACGTGATGCAACGTTTCTTTTCAAGTTTCGTCCTGATAGGGGTAATTCAATAAGCAACGAGACTACACGTGACCTATGTAATTACTAATTTATTATGTCATTTTTACATTTCACGTGATCTCTCGTTTTGTGCCGTTTTTGGATTAGACTGCATATTTTACGACTAAACTACATAAGCAGCATAATTTTATTTTTTTTTTCGCGTTTTTTGTTTACATTCGCCAGCATTCTTTTCATCGTGTCTTTCAACATCTTCCCTCGACCTAGTCTTCTAAACTTCATTGTATTAATCGTCTTCTATTAAATTTTGAAATTATCATGACCGGAAAAATTATATTGCAGTCGTTGTTTCCAATTTCAGGCAGTTGAGGACTTTGGGAAGCAAAAGAATGGGAAACAGTACAAAACTTGCAACCGACACAATAAAAAGCGCTCGCTCTGATTCGATGATTGGAATGATTTTATTGAGCTTTGAAAAATTGGAAAAAAGGGGTAAGTAATTTGAGACGTATAACTAGAGACTTTTCTGACGTTGTTGAATCTTGCAGAGCGAAGGCGAGGTAATAAATGGGCAGTTTACGTTCAGTTTGGATGCTTTACCTGTCCAATTTGGGTCACTATCTATTCCGCGAATTTCTGAAGATGATGGAAATAATGACGACTCTAGAGCGTCTGTTAGATCTGAGATGAATGCGGCGATGCGGGAGCTGACTATGATCATTTGGAAGGCAGGAGGGTTTCGTTTCCGCCACAAAAGCACCACTTTTTCAAGCTTTAGATATCATTGCCAATGCTCTCAGGATTTGAAGAATGTGAAAGAGTATCAGTCTAAGGTAAATGATGAGAAGCAGCGGGATGGCACACGCATGAAACGATTTTCATGCGAAAGTAAACTAAGTATAGGATGCTGTTCAAATCGAATACTAGACCTTTAAAAAATTTCGGAAAGTAGCACAGGATGTCGGAGATTTTTGAAGATCAATTATTGAAAGGCAATCTGAAGTTTATAGAACGATATCTGACTACTCGTGAGATGGATGGATTCTTGCTGGAGGAGATTAAGAGCCGTTCAAATAGACGGGTCATGCTCCATACTCAGGGTAGGTATCGACATCCTGCGACAATATTTTTTTAGGCGTAAAGTGACTGAGTTATAAAATGTTGAATACCTCAGTCTGTAACCTTGGGAAGAAATTATTATAATAATGTATATTAATAATTTACGTAATTTGTATGAAAACTTTGGAGTATTTAATTATTTTTGAAAAAGTCACGTGAAAAGTGTTTGCTTAGTGCATTAAGCGGCGTTTTCGTCCTACGTTGAGTCACGTGAAAATATATTAAAGTCAATTGATTGAGCTTAAATTATGACGTGAAAAACTAAATCAGCTTTTACTTTTTACGTTAATTAGTTGTAACTATATGATTGTTTAATTATTGCATTATATAAATAGCTTTAAAAGAAATATTATTGCTTGTCAGTGTTTAATCAAAAAGAAGTCAGTTATGTGCAAGATGAGATTTTGGAAATAGATACGAAGCAAAAAATATTTAATCAAATGCCATCAAGGTCGAGTGCGTCAGCGACTGCGGCAGCAAAACTGGGACCGGCCGTGGTTGAAGGCTCGGAATGCCGCGCCATTTCAGAGTCATCCGATAGCCAGCAGCAAAATGAGAAAGTTCTAAACCGGGAACAGGAGCAAAAGCAAATGAATGATGCAGCATTGGAGCACACCAAATGGTACATGTTGTCGTCCAATCTGCCCATGACTGCTGGTGGGCTTGGTCCGATTTCGAACTTGTTTTCGGTCGTGGCACTGGTTGAAGGTTGGATTGCTGAAGTCGTAACTGAAAATTTGGGCCAGCAAGAAACGATACTGACACACCACGATCGACCGAGTACGATTGCACTGAATGCAGTATCGCTTGCGTTCGGCGTCACGGCAAACTTGTCGTTGCTGATGAACTTTACTGGTCGGATTAGGTATAACTATTCACAAGCCATTTCTATTAGCTGCTTTTACATTGCCAGCATCATTTTGATTGTGATCACAGCAAAAGAAAAAGCTGGGTCGTTTGACAGCATGGTGGAAAAGGGCTTGCAAGTGTATTTCACACAAGCATACTGGAGCGCGATTATCACTGCCGCCATGTATTTTATGTGCGGCGTTTGTCTCACGTGGAACGAAATTGGCCATTTGCTAAAACTGTACCCGGCCAGTTTTATCCTAACCGGGCCACAGCGAAGTTTTATGTTGCAGACGCTCGGGATCGTCATTTGGCTTGCCGGCGGTGCAGGCATGTTTGCTCGAATCGAAGGGTGGACTTACGCGAACGCGTTGTATTATTGCGATGTGACCGTATTGACCATTGGATTTGGGGATTTCGTGCCAACCCAGGCCCTTGGCCGAGCGTTGGTGATGCCATACGCATTAATTGGTCTTCTTTTTGTTGGATTGGTTGTGGCTAGTGTGCGGACGCTAATGCTTTCAGCCACGCGGGAAAAACAGTCGGTAAATACGGCCGAACGCATGCGACGTCACAAGGTAAAGTCAGTGAAGGGTAAGACGTTGTCTGGTGAGGATTCGTTTAATTTGATGCGGAAAATTCACCGGCGAGCCAAACGTCGCGGCATGTGGGTGCTCCTTGCCTTCACGGCGATCATTTTTTTCCTGTTTTGGTTAGTGGGTGCACTAATTTTTTCCAGCTTGGAAGGGTGGACATATTTGGAAGGCGTGTATTTTTGCAGCCTGTGCTTGTTTACGATTGGTTATGGAGACTTTGTGCCAACCAAGCCAGGCTCGAAAGCTTTTTTTGTGGCCTGGTCGTTGCTGGCGGTGCCAATGATGACGATCTTAATCTCGTCCTTGGGTGACACCATTATTGCTGGGGTCATGATTTTTACTGATGTGTTGGGTGATCTGACTTTGAAAAACATCACCACGATTTCCAGGCCGACGCCCGACGTTGATTTTTTAAATTTGTCATATCACAAAGTAATTTCTGAAATGGAGTCTCAGAACACGATGGCGGATAGCTTGACGGTACAAGAGACTGACCAAGAATTTGATCGAGATTTGGAGCAAGAGATTTATTTGGTTGATGCGATTCAATCGGTATTGTACGATATGCGTTTTCACAAGAGCAAAAAATATTCTTACGAGGAATGGAATCGATTAGAGCATGATTTGGATACGCAGTTTGATTGGCTGGGCCAGGCATCACCGATCCGTTTCCCCGTAAATGAGCCTACTATGCTTTTACGTTTGTACTGGGGTTCATTAAAAGAGCACTTGGACGCGCGCCAGCGTAAGTACTCGAAGGTAAGATAGCAACTGGAAGATGTAATTGTACTTGTACTTGTAATTAAAATGAATTGAAATTAAGAACGGTTTGTATTAATACATTAAAAAATAAACCTATTTAGGAATGGAATAATAAGTCGGTGTCATCGATATCGTCGTCGTCGTCGTCATAATGATGGTGATGGTGATGGTTGTGAGGCAAAAAATTGCATGATGTGATTGAAAGCGTCGGTTAAGTGAGAAATGTGTGGAAAATCTAGCGACCGAGCTCTTCATTCTTCACCACCGGCGGCGATCATTTTGGAAGCAAGGTAAGCGTAGATTTTGACCCACGTAATTTCAATCTGAGGCGTGAACCTGTCACCAAGCCTGTCTCTCAATGTTTGGATAAAAATAACACCGAGAAACTCAAAATGTTCGGGCTCGACACCCATAACGTAGGCATGACGGCGACCCATGCGCTCGATAATTTCATCAAGCGCATTAATATTTTCTAGCATGGCCAGTGCGGCATTGAACAAGCCGGACAACGCGGCCGATTGCCGATGAATGTCGGGGAACATGTACTCGAGATCGGGTCGGACCGCAAACAAGTTCTCGTAGAATTGGGCGTAGAACAGGTTGGCCGGCGAGCCTGCAGCGGACGTGGTTGCGTTTTCTGGTGATAATCCCACAGTTCTGCATCACATAGCAACAAAGGTTAGTAATTAAAAAAATAAAAAATATGCTCATGTTTTAAAAAATCTTGCATACTCTTTCCATGATTCCTTGACAGCCAATGCATCTTCCGAGGTGAGCTCAATCTTGATGTCTTTGAAACTAGGCCGGGGCTCGACAGGTGCGGTTGAGGTCGGCGCATAGTTATCGGTTGAGCTCGCAATATTGGTGGTTGCAGATGTTGAAGAGTTGGCCCCCGCACCATTCCTGCCACTGGTAATCTCATTGGCAGTAGTAGGCCTGGTAGGTGCAGAAGCGACTGCCTCGGTTTTCGCCTGGGATTTGGACTTCTTTGACTTCTTTGACTTTGACCAGAACTTTTTGAACTTAAACAAGCCGGACAACATATCTGGGAGGCTTCAACAACAAATTTTGCACAGGATTGCGCAACAAGATATTTGTGATAAATTAAATTTTTTTTATTTTTTTGTTGTCTGTTTTGAATTTTCTGTTTTATTTTTTTGTTCAGCGAGGGGATTTTTTTTTTCCCCTGTTTACCTCTTTAAACTTAATCACAAGTCGTAGTCGTCAGCGAGGTAATGGTTAATACCGTCTTCAATTCGTCTATATTGTACGGGTACGAATTTTGATATCGAGAAATGTCGTACGACCCGAGACAAATTCAGTGTGCACGGTTGCTTTCTGTTTTCGGATTTTATAGTTTCAATGCGGTGCAATTTTGAATTCCCCTTGTTGCCCTGGAAACACAACACGAGCAAACCTCAAAAAAAAAAAAAAAAAAAGCACTGCAATTTAATATCCACTTACGCCAATACCATCCAACCATTATCGCCCCTAAACATGTCCGTACGTTCAACTGCTCTAGTAATTGCCACATCACCACCTGCCAACCTGATGACCACCCGCTTAATCTCGTCATCTGCTATTGGCCGGTCAACGTCACCTAGCATGAACCGGTTCTTCATGTTCACCAATACCTGCATGGCCCGCATTTGATCAGTGCAGGCAGGTTCGACGTAGTTTATACTAGATAATAAATTGTTTGTATTCTCAGATTGTTGCTCACGCAGATGACCATCCGGTATCGATTTGTGTGGTTTTTCTCGATTAACTTCAAAAAGCATCTGTTGCTTCAAAGTTTTGGTTTTTGGAGATTGCAGCAAGGTTTTGATTTTAGCTGTCTGCCGTTTCTTGTGTTCATCAGTCTGGTTGCTTGAAAACTGGTTCATCTTTGTAATCGTCCACGGGTTGTGCAGCCGAATATCAGACAGATAATCCTCGTCGTCATCTTCTAGCTCTGTTTCGTTATCATTGTGGTCAACTGTAGTCATATTTGTGTCATCATTAACATCGGTAATGGTAATATCTACTTCAGTTCCCTCGGGTGACGGGTTTTCGCTTTGAACACTAAAAACTTCCACTTGTTCTTGTTGTTCTTGTTGTTCAACACTCACGTCATCGATAGTTTCATTAAGGACTAGATTAGCAAGGTCATCAAATTCGTCATTGGCTTCGTCTTCATTGCTCCCTTCTGTGTCGTGATCATCGTAGATCGAAGCTAATACATCCGCCCACATTTGAAACGCCGATTCGTCATGAAAAATCACGTCATCTTTTCCTGGTTCAACGTTCACGTCATAACAAACTCTATCTCTTGGAGTCTTTATATTACAAAATACTAAGCCTCGATTTGTCGTCCTCATCTTGTCTTTCATAACCTTGGCCAATTTTTTGACCGTCGGTAATACTGTCGATAATGGCCTGCCATCAACTGCATACAAAACATGCTTAAAATCGCGTCGTGATGGCACTTTCCAATTAGCCGTAAGCTTTGGAACCGCAAATTCAATGCCCCACCCGTCGTCAAACTCAACAACACCAATTTCAGTTTCTAGTAATACGTCGCGGCCCAGCGTGCTCGCGATCGCGTCAGCAACAGTCTTTCCGCCCAAGTATACGACTGATGATGAGGCAGATCTCGTCAACCTAAAAACCAGCCGCAAATCCCGGTGCAACAATGCAGTTGTTATCAGCATGGCCCTCACGGCTGCTATCGATTTCTTGGCCGCCTTCTCAAATAGTTTTCTTCTCACAGGAAGTCCTGCAAACAAATTAATCGCCTGAACCGATGTGCCCGCACCAGCTGATACATTCTGACAATCAATCCTGCATCCGTTTGAACCCACGGTCCATTTCTCAGCTACCAAATCGGTGGCAGTCCTGGTTGTGACTGTGACCTTGCTGGCAACTTCGACCAAACTTGCCAGTGCTTCACCCCTGAACCCTAGCGTCTGCACAACATTGTCGGTCAAATCTTCAAACCGATTAATCTTCGATGTCGTGTGACGCACGCACATCGCGTCCCTGTCGACATCCCTGACCCCACTGCCATTGTCCTTGACTTGCAAGTCCCCAACCGTGGTCGCGTCCAGTTCGATCGCGATCGTTGTCGCACCCGCGTCAAGGGCATTATCGATCAGTTCCTTAATAATTCGATCAGGAGTTATTAAAACTTGTCCAGATACTAACGTTCGAACTGTCGTTTCCGGCAACGGCGATATTGCCATGATTTCTGCGTAAAATCAATTTTTGCCAGACGCGTCTGCAAACCAACAACGCGCCTGCTGTTCTGTTGCGCATTAAGGTTTGGCTTTTCTGTTAGGCCCCCAACTTAAATTTAACTGAAATCCATTTTTTTGAAGACAAACACATGAGTTAACGGATTTCACAAGCTCAGTAATAGATGATTGCACTTTGAAAAGCTGCACAACGACAGTGATGGGATCGACAAGTAGCAAGTGGGTGTTTGTCCAATTTGACACGTGCGCATTATGGAAACCCGTGCCCGTGCCTAACTTGCTCAAGCAGTTACAGACACATTACTTATTTATCTACACATCCACATCCATAGCGCTGGTGATTTCTAGTCGTGGAAGATTACGAGCACTCTTTGGAAATATTCAGTTTGTGTTTTAATTTATATCAGATAGATTAAACTTAAGGATAAATACGTAGTTAATTTGATTAGAAAACCAGCCATGTCGGATTGATGCCATAATTGCCATGTCTCAGCATATGTTGTGTGTATAATATGTTGCTCAGTTGCAACCTAAAGTTAATCAAACAATGAAAGTTTTGAGTGGGTAAACAAAAAAACGGCATTAAATGAAGAGTATAATATTTTGAATTTGAAGTGGCCAAGTGTTTTTCGAAAAGCAGTTAAGGCATGGCGAGATTAAGCATGGAAGCATGTAGTTAAAGGACATGGTCGTTTAGGCATGCACTTTTTTTCGGGATGGAATTTTGATTGAGCCTTTAACAATTCACACTCATACGAAATTCGGTTTAATGACCACAAAATTAGAAGCTTGAATAATTTCAAGATACACAAAGAACACGCCAACTCTAACGCCAACTCTAACGCCAACCATGACAAGACGCTACCCGCTTGGTTAAGCGAAACAAGCCTTTCATACGTTATTAAAGCTCATTGCCATTATGACAATATAAGCTACAATCAACTTCTACAATCAACGAATGCTAAATTCAAAAAGGAAGTCGCTCATGTTGAATCTAAAATTTCGTGTGTTTTACGTTAGTCTACTATTCTGTGTCAATACAATCGAAGTAATAGTAAATCATGTTTTACAATATCTACAATGAAATTTTTTTAAAAATACTTTATTTGACATATAAAAGCAACGCAACCCATGAAAATAATACATACCATTTGTTTTCAACAATTAAAGCATTAAACAAGTGCACAGAAATCAAGTTCTTTTTTTTTTTCATAAAAAATTAGGCATTTTTCAATTAAAAAATAAAATCATTTTTTTTTGTAAAGTTTCTGGTTTTGTACTTTTTTGGTTTTTTTCGTACGGTTTTTAATAATTAAATATTAAACGTGAAACATGAGATATTAAAAAAGCAATTTTTTTTTGTAAAGTTTTTGTTTTTCTGATTTTATGAAATTTTAAAATTTCGGGTTGCGTGGTATTAATATATAGAATTAATGATATCGGAAGTTGAAGAAAAGAAAGAGAAAAATATAAACCAGCTTAACTGTTGACTTGTTGTTTTGCTGATGTCTGAAAATTTGTTTGACAATTAAATAGCTGTGCAACTTGCATTTTTGATGGTTGACTCTGACAGTACTTCATAAACGTCTTCAGTGCGGGGGGTCACTGGATCGGTTCTCTCATTGTCACATCTCTGTCGTCATTTCTGTCATTGTCATTGTCCTTGTTGTCGATCCTCAAACTTTTTGCCTTAATCAAACAGGCAAACATGATAATCAGGTATATTTCAGCTTTTCTTTTCAACCACTGCGCCCGGCGCCGCCTAGTGGATGCATGCGTCTGGCCAAGGACAGGACAAATTGCCAGTCCATGTCCAAAACCAGGTTCAACAACGCCACGTGTAAACATTGCACCGTTGCCGATGGCGTATTTCTGAAACCTTTGTACACAACAACATACTCCGTCAATTTCATCGGCATCAGTATCGGCCTCGGCAGTGGCGATGGCAGTGGCGATAGCAGCGGCAGAGCCAACGTGGTGATTGTTGACGACGCAACGTCAGAAACGGTCAACGTCCTTTGGGGCGCCCAATGCGGACCCGGGATCATGCGCATCGAAATCACAATTACCGAAAGTCCAGTTTCTTTTGAGCGACCGGTTTCTGTCAAAACAATAAGATTCGTTGTGCGCACGTCGTAAGTTGCTGGGCATTGGCATTGTAGCATGTCATAGTACACGACCGTTAGATCCGTGGTCATGTCAGGCCCGTATTCATACACCTGCAATCCCGTCTTCGTAACCCGCGGTTCATCATTGCCGGTTATCTTCGTCGTCCTTGTCGTCGAAAATGCATAAAACGCAGGCACAGGCCTTATCGGGCCGGTCGTTGTCGCCGTCACTACTTGCAACCCGGTCGCGGTCGTGGCCATTTGCGCAACGGGAGCTTTGACAATATACGCGATGAACAGTGAAATGGCTATTTTGCCAACTTCAGTCAAACAGTACATCGTGCATTTAACCAGTTCCAACGTATTTCGACCGACTGCACGCCATGCCTGCGCGTACGGAGCCGTCGCGACCGCGCCGGTAACATTCTGTACGAGCAGCACCAGCAAAACGCCGAACAAAACGGCCAAAAAACGCCGACGTTCAAAGAACGTGGTTACACCAAAAGTGTAAAATTTAAAAATAAGATAAAGCCATCCTTGTTCTAGGATAGCTAACCCTGCATGTCCGAACATTATAAATGCCCAGAGTTCGAACTGCGCAAGGGTCAACAACAAGAATGGCCTAAACCAGACAGGGAATATTTGGTAATATTCCCTGACTGCCTTGATCAGTAAATAATTACACATTTTTTTTTTTTGTTAACTATGAGAATAAGTAAATGAACAATGAACGGAAAAGAAAGAGGGAAAGAAGGGAAGTGCGCGGTCGCGCGGTTTTTGTAAACATTTGCCGTGTTTATTTTTTCAGTCCCAGCCAATTTTGCAATGTTTACATTTGCACTAAATAAAGAATGGCATGTGATTTTTTTTAAAGAAATGAAAAATTTTTGATTTTTCATATGCATAATATGCAGTTTGACAGCCCGCTTAGACGAATTATTTAAAAATAATCATATCATTTAGTTTAACGAGTTCGTCACGTCAATAAAGCGATCTTGACATTTAGTTATATGTATAATTAGCATCAAGGTACATTTATATAAATCATTCGTGGCGACATGTACAATTGAAACCCACAATAACTCTTGCATATGTAATCTAGTAACTTCAATTTTTGAAATATCATTAACGTACGTAACAACCGTGCAAATGCGACCAGCACAAAAAATACCTTTGAAATTTATTATTTGCCTAATTCTTTACCTCTCCAATTCGGGTCGCTATCTATTCCGCGAATTTCTGAAGATGACGGGAATAATGACGACTCTAGCGCGTCTGTTAGATCTGAGATGAATGCAGCGATGCGGGAGCTGACTACGATCATTTGGACGACAGGAGGATTTCGCTTCCGCCACAAAAGCACCACTTTTTCAAGCTTTAGATATCATTACCAATGCTCTCAGGAAGAATGTGAAAGAGTATCAGTCTAAGGTAAATGATGAGAAGCAGCGGATGGCACACGCATGAAACGATTTTCATGCAAAAGTAAACTAAGAATACGATGCTGCTCAAATCGAACACTCGACCTTTCAATTCATCATAAATGGCATAAGCCTTATGAAGACATCGAACTGGTGCTAAAGGTGCGGGAGTTTATACAGTCACAGGTGTCAACCAAATATATCGGGAAGTTCGATTTCTGCCCGAAGCTAAAGCTGTGACAAGACATCCTTATCGCTGGCAGAAGGCTAATCCAGATCCGCTAATTTCTGCTAAACTGCTTCTCTCCGAAGATAGTGCGTATAAGGAACATTATGATGTCTTCACTTCAGAAAACCTAAAAGCATTGGGCTTTTATGCTTTTGAAGTCATACAACGACTCCAAAACTCAACTGCCCATGGAACCAACAATAGTGGAATGGACTTATTCGCCATATTAGTTGAAGTTGAAGGTACAGGTGTTCCTCTTGCATATTGTCTAGTAGAGCATTTGAAACTTTCTCAGGCCGAGCTAGCAGAGAATAGACCAGCCCGTGCCAACCCAGGAGCGATGACGCATATTATTTATCAGTTTCTTGAGCGACTAAAACGTTATGGAATCTAACCGAAGTTCTTTGGGATTGACAAGAATGCTGCCGAAGTTGCAGCAGTTGGCACGGTATGGCCGGATCTCAAAATTCAGCTATGCTATTGGCATGAAAAACGAGCTTTAAGCATGAAGCTTAATTCATCCAAAAGTGCCAACACGCTAAACCACTTCAAACCGGTGAAAGCGCAGGAGTTGATCCCAGATTTGGAGATATGTTGGGGCTCGTCAGGAACACGTCGACCTGCGAGCCATACATATGGCAATTGTGATTGTCCATCGCAGCACACAGTTTTTCAGGAGTCGGGGCGGCCGGAGCCAGCAACTAAGGAAGAACGGGATACGGTGATTGAAATATTCTGCCGACATTTCAACGTTCATCCCCTGATACCTGATGCCAACGGGACATATAAATCGTCAGAAACTTTGCATCGTGAGTGTGCTGCAGAAATGTACACATGATGCAAGGTGTGAGACTATTACCGCCTTTGAGCATACCTTTTCGTTAACTGGTACTCCCCGGCACAATGGAAACTGCGGGCCCGAGCCGCGAATCCCACAGAGATCCCAGTACTGAAAATTACGATGATCGTTGAATTGCATTGGAGAATTCTGAAACACGACTATCTCCATAGATTCAACCGGCCTCGTGTTGACCTTGTTGTATGGATTCTGACATCTCGCGTTCTCCCAGATGCAATTCATCGAATGAAAGCGATTGTAAATGGGGAAATTCGCATATTCAAGGCAAGCTGGCGTGAAGCATTCAAAAAGCCATGAAGAAAAGAAGCTTGTAAAGAAGTTATTCCCGAGAAGTTAAAGGAATATCACACAAATCCAGTCACCTGGGTTTGTGCCTGCAAGTACTTCTTATATAGTCGCTTTCTTCTGTGCAAGCACATCGTGCATTGCTTTCAGCCGCCCGATCAGAGAGTGTTTGAGACTTGTAGCCGCCAAACATCGTCTCCTTTCTGGAAAACAGAGCAGTTGGTTTTGCCGCCTGAATATGCAAATTCATATGAAGGCGGTGGCTCGCAAGATGATGCCGAAGAATCAGCAACCGATTCGTTGGACAGCAGCTCGGAGATGGATAGTTACGAAGAGTAAAGTAGTGACGGTGATGAGTCCATCGAAGCCAAAGTGGAACAACTTTCGGAAAGTGGCACAGGATGTCATTAGAGATTTTTGAAGATCAATTATCGAAAGGCAATCTGAAGTTTATAGAACGACATCTGGCTACTCGTGAGATGGATGGAGTCATGCTGGAGGAGATTAAGAGCCGTTCAAATAGACGGGTCATGCCCCAAACTCGCGACACCCCATTTTCGATGGAGATTGGTCTAAATACGACGTTTGGGCACTAAACAAAAACACCATTATTTACCATATAAACAATAAAACAACTACATAAAAAAATACACCCAACCCATATCCATTAAACTCCATAAATATTTTTGTGCCGTTCTAAAACGTTGCTATAATACACGTCATTCACGTTGCTTCACATTAATAATAAAAAAAAGCTGTAATCTATATCTAGTCAAGATTGACTACTAATGGATAGCAACGCTGAATTTTATGAGGTTCAATTGATACAGAACCATACGTGCTGTCTCCGGTAGCAAACGGTTCTGAATATGAATCCTCATCTTGAAGAAGTTCGGAATGCAACTTCGCAGGAGGAATCCAACCATATATTCTAGACATTAATAGAATCTCACGCTCATCATACAGTTCAATGAACTGCTGGTCAAGAGGCCGAACCTTTGGGAATGCGAAACGGCGATATTCATCAAAAATCATTGTAAGCGACCAGTCCATGAGTTTTCGAAGACATCCCATTACGCAACCGGTGCGATGTTTTCCGCGGTTGCAATGAACCATGACAGGCTGATTTGCCGGGTTCAAGATAATCTTGAGCGCGGTTGTGACCGTGGCATCGTTGACATTAACGAATGGCTCCTTGTTTGCAGGCATGCCGACCTGAAAAAACTGAATATTATTTTCCCTTAAAAATTTTCTATGCTCTTCGGGATATGGATCCGATACCAACACGAGAATACTGCGCAGATTCTTTGTTTTTAAAAACTCAAAATTTTCTTTGCGAGGAAAGGATGACCTGTATATATTGTTCCGCACGAGAGCAAAATTCTCCGGAACAATGTACCCTTCAGCGTCTGTTAAAGAGCTTTGAGTACGGTCAAATTCTTTTTTTAGAGCAGTAACAGAAGCTATAAAATAAAAAATCAGCATGTAACGAGCATGACCAGCAGTTGACTACATACCATGTCCATCAAGAAGCACTGCATCGATTTCTTCACCCTTCTCAACAGCGTGCACCACTTTGGTTTCTGTTGACATGATTGCCGTGCCTGTCGTGTGCGGGTTGATCCCAACAACCATCACACCTTTGATCGTCAAAAAAAAAAAAGTGAAACTCTGTCGTGTGCTTGCTTGCGTTATATATATAGTTGTTTGTATATTGTTGCTTGTATATTGTTGCAGCTCAAAAAGAAAAAAGTATGAGAAAGGCTGCAACGGTGTTAGTTAACCAAATAATAGGTTAAAAAAGACAAGCCATTCTGCCAGCAATATTACAAGATCCAAAGTATATAAAACGAATTAGGCAACGAAGCACGCGACTGAGACGGATGGTAAGTAAATAAAAGTACCTTTCACTTGTAGCACCCTATCTTTTCTGGATTGAAAAATGAAACAGGCAGGCAGTGGGAGTGAACAAAAAAATTAATTGCCCAACACGCAAAAATGGCAACTAGCAGTCAAATGAAACCGGTAGTATTATTTTATTTATACTTGCTGGCACGTGAACCCGGAAACGAGCTCTGCAGACGGTCAGGCAGTGTGACCCGCGAATAATACTGTTTATAAGGGAAAAGGAAAAAGGAAGTGAATCCACTCCTTGTCCCTAAAAGAGCAGTGCCGATCAGACGTTGACGATGCAGGCAGAAACGAGAGATTGCGGTGCTCAACCGTGACGACGCATTCGAGGGCCCTTTTTTTTTTTTTCCCTTTTGACTGCCAACAAGAAAAGTGTGTCGACATTGAATGGCATCTGAAAAGGCACCGAAATGTCATCCCCAGTTTTACGGTGCGCAGGGTAAAAGCGCCCGCGAGGGAAAGGGTAGCTGCTTCCAGCTTAAATATGCACCGCGCTGCTTCTTGATTCGGCTGTAAACCGTCTGAATGCGGCAATAATGACTTTGCCCATCAGTAACTCTGGAGAGCATTTTCGATAGGGTTTTGCTTTTGCCGCCCGGCTCGGCTTTGGACGGAAGATCGCCCAATGAATAAATATTTCCATTTGGCTGAGGTCATGTGATGTAAGTAAGCCGGTTGGGTGCAAACCGGTGACGTACCAGCACTATACGTTATTTGATATCTCAGTACGATGACAATATGTTTATTTGTCGAATGAATGTGGCCATGCATCTTGAGCACAAATACTAAATATATCACAGATAATCCTCGTCCTCCGTCGTCACATTCTTGCTATAACAATCCCCGTAATAATCATATTTTGGTCCTGTTAATGTCTGGGAAGAAAAACTCGCGTCCGTAAATCCCGGCGTTTCCAAGTGCAAACAGCGACAATACTACTGGCCACGGCCGGAGCTGTGTGACGGCTCGCTTGCCGTTCACAATCAAATAGATTGTACTCCATGCCGACGAAAACCCCGCGCCGTTGATTATGTCTTGATCGTATACGACATATCCTGCACAACAATGTCAGATTATACAAGTCATCACTTTAATTTAAAGACCACCGTTGAACCATACCTCCAAGCCCTAATGCTGCTGCAAATCCAACACAGCTCCCTGGTCGAGGAAAGTAATTACTTACTGACCGGGCTCTTGGCAACGTTGCCAGTACTAAAAATGAAACGTTAGTTTAATAAATATTTTTGCTTCCCCGTTTAAGGCCTTCTAAATATTTCCATACATGCTGCAGAAAATCCCCAAGCTGGCAATGAAGTTATTGCGATTCTAGACAGCGTTTGCGACAGATCTGATTTAGTGTTTGAAGGAATAGTAGAGTCGTCGTTTTCCGCATTAGCCATCTCTGACGTTTGTATGAGATCAAAATTGCTTTTAAAATATTAAAATATTCTAATCTAAAAAATCAACTCAAAATTTAGTTTGATGCAAGTCGATTGTTTAATTTAAGGTGTTCTTCTGTTATAGCCGATATAACTTGTGTTTATTATTGTCATAAACGCACACGAGCATCTGCAAAGGATCGTCGCGGTTTTACTACGTAAATGCGGGGTATATATATGCAAATGCGTATTACAATCATACACATACAATACTACAAACCACAACAAATTTCTCAACGCAGCTTCACAAACACATCATTTTCGTCATGATCAATTTAGATTTTCTATAATACATCTAGTACTCAAAGTTGGACATTATCAACTCGTCGCTTAATTACCGGCTCGAAGCAGGCGAGCCTTGCCATGGCGGCGGACTTCCTCATCCATTAACTGCCTTATGTGATGACATCCGGAAATGGCAGCTGCCATCATAGATTCCAGCCTATCAAACTGTACTTTCATTTCAAGCTGAATAAACGCCACGTTCTTACTGGCCCCGATCGTGCCCATAGTCAAAAACGGCATGTCACCTTCCTCTATCCTATTTAAATCCAGCAAAACGTCCTTGTCATATACACCTGCGGTGCATGCACTCACGTAGTCGTACATTGGTATGCCGGCGTCTACCAACGCCAGTGACGCTGCATTCACGCAAGCTTGCAATAATCCACCATCTTGCGCCAGCACAAAAAGCTGAATATCAATTTGCGAACGCGGTTGCAAATGTGACAATATGGCTTCTTCAAATGTATGTTCTAATAAAACACTAAGCTCTTGCAACCGATTATCGTTTTGCGTCCGCTTTCGCCTGTCGACTGTACTGAACGGAGCGACAATGATCTTTACTTGAATACTAGCTCTTTCCGTGTTAACCCGTGACCTTAATGTGGGTTCTGCCGGTCCAATCACATTACAAATTACTTTTGTGTTGCCTTGCTCAACAATAGACGACCCATCTGATGAAACTGGATGCGTGTTGATGGCACATTTAAAATGTCGAACCTCATTCCACCGACGCCCATCTTCAAAAAATAGTTAGCTAACCAACCAAACAAAAAAAATGACTATTCTAAAATAATCAGTAATTACCTATCCTTAATCCCTCCGGTGAAAATATTTCTAATCGTGAGGCCTAAATTTTAAAACGTTGTTAGAATTTAAATATCAGGACCAGAACCTGTCATAAACGATTTCAGTTGGAACGCCCTAACCTATAAAAATTAAAACTTACCATTTGCTAAAACAACAATTCAATATTTTAACTTCAAAGTAAAAAATATAAAAACCGTATCCGACTTTGAATGTTTGATCCGGATAAACCACGTACTAAAGACTTCAGGCATTACTCTAGGAATTTTCTTCAAACTCTCATTTACAAATACACACAAATCTTCTCATTTACTGTGTCATACGTCACAATGGTTTTGCATATATGCTTTTGACAATAAATTAAACACGATTTATAATTTTTCAATAATTGGCTCGATGGTTTAGTGGTATAATTCTCGCTTAGGGCCTTTAACTCTAAGTTTAATATGCGAGAGGTCCCGGGTTCAATTCCCGGTTGAGCCCATATTTTTTTTTATTTTTTGAATCACTATAGGTACAACTTTTATTTTTTTTAATCTTAAAAAGAAAACAGGTGAGGATAGGCTGGTTGATTGACTGCTCCCTGATAGCCGTCTTATTGGGCCATGCTTAAATAATTATAATTGATGATTGATTAATTTTTATTGTGATAATTAAAGGTAGTCACGATATCAATTTGTAAGTTAATTGTATAGTTTAGTTGAGTTAACTACAAATCCTATTATTGTTCACTGGTTTTTCATTGAGTCAGTCTACATTTAATGATTTATGCTGAGAATTTCACTAAATTAGGTGACTATCAATTATTTAAAAGAGTGCCATTCAAAATCCAACGAGTCAAAAAAAAAAAAAAATTACTAAGGGAATTTGATCATATGATAAAATTTCGTTTCATTGATAATATTTAGACCAAGTTGTCGAGCATCCCAGATGTGGTATTCAAACAGGGATCAATTGTGGGTAATTTACTAATTCTCCGAAGTGAATACTCATTACTTTTAAGGATTAGTTAAGCTTCAAATTTTTGTCACTAGAACAGCATTTAATAAAATTGCTAATTAATTGAATGGTCGCACACAAATGAATGATTTTTGGCATATGACAATATCTCGTCCCGTCTTGACTTGGAACCTACACACCACATCACTAAAAGAGATATATGTTTTTTTTGGGATGACTATAGTTTCATGTTTCATGCCTTGTAACTTAGTTTAATACTGGAGACGAGGGCCTGATCAGCGTTCCGACCCTAAATGTTTGTCCAACTTGAGACGGATATTTGAAGATCAGCCAAACATGGACTTTGATCTGGAGCTCTCTAATGAAAACTGAACTTGTTATTCATGGCTAATACTTTATATATGGTTGCTAAAAAAAGATCAGATTAAAAAAAGACGAATTTTTAAGAGCTTGGCTTGTGTAACGTTGCACGAAACAACCATTTACTGTGCACAAGGCGAAATTGTTTCCGAGAAATTAATTATCGAGATTGAAAATTTGATTAATGATTCACGTTGATACTCGGCAATACAAATTAGAATATCTGTTTATGAACTTGCGCGAGGGTTGTTCGTCAGTATGAGCAGCAATTTGGTTGTGACACGACGCAGTGTCCAAGACGTACCTTGGTCATAACAACAGGAACGGCAAGCACATTGTTTAAAAGGTACGGATATTATTGGTGTTCGAAACATATGCATTAAAAATATATACTTCTACGGAGAGGTTTTTTTTTCTTGAATGTTTATAGAGGAGAAGAATACATTAGGTACACTTCGACAACCAAGACTCACTGGCTGCTGAGGTAGTATGGGACTCCTTCGCGCGTGAATGTCAGACAAAATGACATATATTGAACGCAAAGACTACCCACTAAGACTCCTCTTTACACTCGCCAGCCCTCCCATCAGAATGAATTCTTTCAAGAGAACGAACGAGAGGCTAAAGAAACGGGAACTTCCTGCCGCCTGTATGCTAAAATCAACCTGTGCGAAGGTCGAATTTGCCAGGTCTCGGCGCGTAAACTCTCGAACCTCGGATGCAAAAACGGCATCTGTAACAACATCGTGAGTTTTACGGACCGGGTATGGACAAGCTCATGGCGAAGATCCTTATAACAAATCCCCAGCTGTTGGCGACATTAAGCCCACCTCGAGACAAGAAACCAAGGACCGACGCTGCTGAAGGGGGAAAAAAAAAGAAAAAGAAAAAGGAACGGAGGGAAGACGAGAAGCCGGGATACATTTATAGTGCTGTCCGAGCAATAATTCTGGCTGATTTGTTTTGATAAACAAACGCCGGCCCATATCCAAACCGCGTCATAGTTTTATGCTCGATACCCGTTACTTGGAATCCCTTGTCTTATTTAATTTATAATCCGTTGACAATATGTAAACATATTTTGCCGCTTATAATAATTTAATGAATACATTTTTTGTTCAGCTTTGTCTTGTTTTTTTCTCCGAAATTGCAATTAAAATTCAGGTCTTTTTGGCTGTTTGTGCGGCTCGGAGAGATGGAATATGGGTGATGATGCATTCAACCGAAGCCAACGTCATCGCAGATTGTATGACCGACTGATAGATACTATATTTCAAATTCGACTTTGCCAATCACCGCGATTCTGTGAATTTGGTTACGGCGGCACATTATTGTGAGATATTATCCAAAGGAATCATGGATGAATATTCGAATGCAGATGATATTGAGCTTGAAGAAGGATTCATTCCGCTTCCGCAATCTGAAGTACGATAAATTTGAAAGTTTGCACACCGTATAAGTTGAATGGGCTATTTAATTGAGTATAGTTTATAGATGAAGATTTACCATTAGAACCTAAACATAAAATTATTTCAAGACTATGGCATGAGGAAGTTGGAGCAAGCGCGCATTCCGTTGAAGGAGCCTCGCAATTAGAACGCGCCAGATTTCGAGAGCTGTGCGAGGCCTGCCGAGCTGGAGATTTGGAACAAGTAGATAATATGGTTTTGTTTGGTGTTGATGTTAGTATACAATTCTTTTTTTTTGATTTATTTGCCATTTGGTAATCCTGACTAAATAGGTTAATGGAATTGATGAATGGGATTACACACCTTTAATTCTGGTACGTTTATTAAGGGTTTGAAACAAGCCATGTATGCTAAGTTTAGGTATAGGCCAGTTTATGTGGGCATGAGGCCGTGGTGAAGTATCTTTTAGAGCATGGCGCTGTTTGTGACAGAGATACGTTTCAAGGCGAGCGTTGTCTATATGGTGCATTGACCGACAATATTCGTTCACTCCTTCTTAAATTGTTTGTTTTTATTGTTAGGTATGATATTTTGGATAATGTTATTTGCTAATTGAAATTTTTGTTTTAGTGATATTTCCAAGGCGGTGGACGCCATTCAACCGTTTGCCGCACACATGACGTCTCTTCTCACCAAGACAGAACCTCCAACTAGTGATATCATCTTCACATCGACCTCAACTCTTTCGACATCACTGACAGACTATGCAGCGCCACGCCAATTTTACTTGCACAGGTTTATATTATCAGCCAGGAGTAAGTACTTCAGGGAGAATCTCACCGGCAGATGGAAGTCCAAAAAACTTGTCAAGTTATCACCTTCAACCGACCCGCGGGCGTTCGAAATCGCGATAAGATATCTGTACGGTCAAGAAGTCACGTTTGCGAGCAAGGAATTGAATGATTCTTCAATCAAGGTTGCCCGGCGTCTTGAACTGCCTTTCATTGTTGAAAGCTTGCAAGCATTGAGTTCGGAACAGAGTTTTAGGCGCAAGCGGGAGCATCGGCAAGAAGACATGAAACACGCGCAAGGTGATCTTGAGAAATTTGTAAGCGAAGAGGTTATCGGCAAGCGCGTCAATGTGTCAAAGTCAGCATTTGAGTCAAACAAAACGAAGTTTCAGTCGCAACCAATAGACTCCACGGCGGATATCATTCTTAGCGTCCTGGATGAAAATGACGACTCCGTTATCATTTACCCAACCCATAAGGCAATGCTAATACGGTCGGAGTATTATCTTACCATGTTTAGTTCCTTATTTGCGGAGGGAGCATATGGAGTCGAGTACATTGGTGATCAAAAGATCTTACCAATAGTACACTTAAGCGCGTCTTCTGATGTTACCGAAATTGTTTTGGCATACCTATATAGTGACCGGGTGGAAATCCCGGGGTCAATTGCCTTAGATGTTCTCTACTGTGCCGACTTGTTACTTATTGATAAGCTCAAGAGCTTAGCATCTATTGCGTTAACAAATATTGACAATGAAGAGGAGGCCGACCTATCCGTGGGAAAACACGCGGCAAAACTGCATGCTGATATTTATGATATTTTACGAGCCGGGTGGGCCACAAGAATGGATAGATTAGAAAGATTTGCGGCAAAATATTTTGCTGAAAACTTGGCACATTTTATTGTCCAGAGTGACTTTGCAGAAATAGTGCTTGAGTCAGCTCACCGTATCAGATCTAGAGATGAGACTGATACGATCGAGCTGATTGACGATATTAGATTTTATCTTGGCCTGAAATTTGGCATATTGTTTGAAGATGATATGAATCCCACAACTGGAAAAGTTGAGGAGGGACCTTACAGGAGGATGACAGTGTACGAGCGGCAGTATAATTCCGAGCTTGACTTGATTGAAGGTTTATTAGAGAAGTTGGATCTAGATGCTTAAAGGTTTTTTTTTTTTTTTTTAATATTTTGATTTTTATTGTTTCATACATTCATACATTCATATATTCATTAAAATTCATAGTTCAACATCATGATTTTAGTCCGACTTGCGCATTATTGGAGATTTAATGAGGTTTATCGAATTTTCATTCTCCTGCCACGTGTATCAGTAAAACCCAATTGCGGATTTATTCTTTCAGATTGAGACGTTTCATTACGGAATTCTGTCTGACCACATTGTAAATCAGGTATGAACTCGCTGGTTGTTCCGTATTTAGGATCTTGTTCTAAGTATGCAATATGAATAGCGGATTGGGTAGCTTTCAGCATGCACAGCATTGTTTGCTCAAGCATCCAGTTTCTTTGCTCCAAGGCCTTGATTCGCTTTTCAACTACGTCGCGGTCGATTAATTTAGCTGAAATCTCGTTCGATCTTGAACTTTTGCGCGACAAAGCCGATGAATGATTTGAATGATACCGGTCCAAACTGCAAACAGTGGTCTCGAAGTTTGACAATGCTTTGTTTAGTTGCTGGATCGGTTTACTGGTGGATGAATAATCAACCGAAAATGAAGAGAAGGTCGAACATGTTGCAGCAGACCGGCTTGAGCGTGACATGTTATCCGATGCAGATGATGATTTGCAAAACGACGAATTTTTCACATGCGCAGGTGGCATTGGAAAATCAAATGAAGATACCGTGTTTCTCAAATTGCTGTGGTTTGAACTCGAGACGCCGACACGTTGACTCGACTTCGTCTCTGCTTGCTCTCGTTCGAACATCAACAGAAGATCTTTGTTTGTTGCTGATAGTGCTTCAATACTAGACATTGCTTGTAAATCTTCAAGATGATTGACGGGTTCACATTGGGCTCGGGGAAGAGGAGCAGACTTGATATTGTTTAGATAATGCCTGATATTCTCGTCGTCGTGACTCGACCTGACATTCATGTTCTTTGAAAGATGAATAATCTCTGTTGGAACATTTACCAACGGCTTGCACGAAATATAATTGATTGCGTCTGAAGTTGACCTATGTTCTCCCATAATGGACCGGCGAGGATCCTTAAAAGCCGAGGTCGCACTGATCAACTTACGGAACACGCCAGGCTTGCCATTCAATAATGATTTTTGTTTATTGGCGTGCTGCCTTTCAGCCCGACTAGATCGAGCAATGTGGAGATTATGTTCGTTTTGATTGTCTTGAGAGACAAAATCGACCGAGCCAGTCTTGAATGACATATTATTCATAATTAATGATTCATTACGGTGATGAATAAAAGTAAATTGATTTAAATAACGTAGTAATCAAGCAGGAGGATTAGCCATTTGTTTTGAGATGGCATTGTGTTTGGCAAAGCCAGGGGGTGGAAGGGGGAATTGCAAGCCAGGGATGGAAAACATGATGCGCCCAAGCAGCAAGAGCAAACAAGAAGTATGTTACTTGGATAAAGTTTCAAAAAAAAAGGGATCTTCCGAACCAGGACGAAGCATTACAATAAGCGTTCATACATACATGTGCAAACAAGCCAACAAGAAAACAAAAAAAAAACAACCAGGGCTTGCTTACTATAGTCGTCGTACATAAAAAAAGCTGCCGGGAAGTTCTTGGACATTGCCATTGTTTGGCTTAAGGGTCCACTACAAAGCCAACGGTTAGAAAAGCTTTGCAGTTATCTGCAGGCAAAGAAACTTTAATCAATCAACTAGAACCCGTGCCCTGAAAACACGTGTTTTCGCGATTTCGAGCAGTCCCGTTCCGAGTCCTGCGTCGCCTTTTTCCGTTCGTTGCCCATTAATTAAATAAACTCAAAAACCTGGGATTATTTATTTATATCTTAATTAACCTGCCAATGTGATTGATGATGGTGTACCAATAATGGAATAATAATAAGTATAACCAGGTGATTCGCGTTTGTTTACAGAGTTGGTTTGTGTTTGCAAGTTGCAACCCGCAACAACTAACTAACTGTCCTGAAAATCAAGCAAAAAAAGAATCCAACTAGTTGTGTGATGAGTCACGCATTATGTCAGTGTATAGTAACTAGTTAGTTATAACTAACTACAGAGCAATCATAATTTTGATGCTCAAAGCACAATTCGTTCCCGTGTTGCATGATGAGTGAACAACAACAGCAGTTACGATCCAGGTATCGACGAGAACCGGGTCAGTCTTATAGAATTGAAGAGCTTAAAATTACAAGTGATGAAGAAGACATAGACCCCGGGTTTATTGAGCCCGCGAGCACCGTCTACATGATCTTTCACGTTTCGTCCATCGTTCTTGTCTTAAATTTTGCCCTGTCATATTTCATTACGAAAACTTTTTTTTGGCAATACGAATTCAAAATTTTTCATTCAACTTATTTAAAATTTATTTTTCTTCGAACAGTTCACGCTGTTGGCTTGCCAAGTCTGATACATGCTTTGGCGTCTTATGTTGTTTCACCGTCCGCACCGATCTTGTCATCAACTTTTTTCACGTTCAAGTACCCGCTTAATCTTACTGACGCGCAACTGGCTCGGCATGATGGAACTGATCCAAATTTACCTTTATACGTGGCCGTAAATGGATCAGTTTTTGATGTGTCCACAAACCCGCAAATGTATGGCCTTGCAGGTGCGTATGCTTTCTTTACCGGCCGAGACGCTGCTCGCGCGTTCGTTACCGGTTGTTTCTCATCCGATCTTACGTACGACCTGCGTGGGTTAGATCATATTTCTGCTTCGACTGAGATTGCAAGATGGCAAGCGTTCTTTGCCAATAATCCAAAGTACTGGTATGTTGGCCAGGTGATCCACGAACCACTTGTTGGACCGCCTCCGAGCGACTGTCAAGCTCCTAAATACACGCAGAGACGCGAGCGTTCATGATTACAAAAGTTGTGTGTTGCTATATATGTACATAGTCATTTTTCAAAACCTCAGCATTGGCAATTTCTCATTGTAAAACTTGTTCAAAATCTCACGGCGCTTCTTTTGTGTGACGTTTTCGATATACAACGCGAACTGAACCGGTGACTCGTAACCAAATTCGCGAGCCATTGTATTGAACTGTCGTTCGCAGACATATTTTGGAGGCCTGAGCTTAGTTTGCGCTTCAATCTCGGGATTTGTAAACGGCCGATAATTTGCTGCTTGAGTGTTTCCTTGCCTCATTGCCTCTCGACTAATTCGTTGCTCGACTTCGGAAGACCCAATAACTTCAGAATTCTCATGAACATACTTAACACCTGCCTGGTTCAGAATCGCTGATATCACATCCGGCGGACGTTTTTCGTTCTTTTTTTGGATTAAACCCATTTTGGAACGTGGTCCCTTTAATAAGTTGCGCACTTTTTGCTCCGCATGATCATCATCATCTAAGCTATTCTCATCTTCAGCATCCTCGTCGTCATTATTACCAACCTGGTCTGGCAACTCCATAATTTGGGCTCCATCTGCAGACACCGCTTCGGCAACTAATACAATAATTATGAGAATGCGGCAAAACCCAATTTTTTTGTACAATTTCGTTACTCACCGTTAGTCTTATTGACAATGTGTTTTAACATGACCTCGTTTTTGGCAAATTTAAACAAATTTTTGATCCCAAATAACTCTCCTGGCTTGTCCGACATGCCCATAACTCCATTAAAATATCTTCGTTCTGTTGATGCATTGTATCCAATATTAGCTTGCTGCTGTTTGTATATTTGTCGTGCGTATACTATTTCTTCAATCGTCCCTGCAGATATTAAGCGGTATACATTAACGTCTCGTTGTTGTCCAAGTCGAAACGCTCGATCTTGCGCTTGCAAGTCATGAGTCGGATTCCAGTTCGGATCCCAAATTACAACTCGATTAGCTGAAACAATGTTTAAGCCCAAACCACCTGCCCGGGTTGATAACAAAAAGATAAACTGATTCGGATCATTGTTAAATTTATCAACCTCCTCCTGTCGCAATCTGTATGACATGGAACCGTCAAGATAACAAAAGCTATAGCCGTGATTTGTCAACAGACTGTCCAGCATTCGCAGCAACCTCGTTGAATAACTGAAAATCAAAACCTTATCGCCTTCTTGCTTCCAAACTTTCAAGAAATTGTTCAGCACGATCCATTTCCCACAAAGTTGCGGATCTGAATAGTTTAAAATTGGTTCTCGCTTGAACAATCTTTCCCACTGGTCTGGCAAGCATTTTTTGAACACAGTCATGTCCTTGTTCCGTATCTCTGGAGCGTCTTCATTGCGAGGGATGATGTATGCCAAATGATTCGCAAATTTTAAACTATTAATACATTTCACAAAAAAATGCTCGCCATCGGCCTTGGCCATCTCAACACACGATTCACACGTGCCTGCATTATTGCACGTACAAGGCTGAATCAATACTTCCATCCGTGATCTCTCTTCGGGCGCAATGTAATTCTCATACGCAATCTCTTGAAGCTTTGATAAAGGACAAAATACGGCCATGTCACGTTTCTTTGGCAATTGGTCAGCGATTAGCTCTTTAGTCCTAAACTCACAAATCAGTCCGAAAATTAAAAAAAATTAAATAGGCCATCCATACCTTCTCAAAAAAAACCGGGGCAAAAGGTTGTTAACCAAGTTCTTCGCTATCGTGCGACCAATTGATAGCTCTTGTAACGAAGCATCATGCGACTGGCCTGCTTTCAATGGCTTGCTAATCTTCATTATCCACGTTTTTTTATCACCAAGCGCACCAGGATTAGCCCAGTCAAGCAATGACCACATATCCTCATACGCATTCTGTATAGCAGTACCGGTCAAACCGATTCTACATAGACAATTTAGTTGATTCATTGCCCTTGTAATCTCGGATGTGGATTCTTTAATAACATGACATTCATCAGCCACGCAGCAATCCCATTCAATAAGATTAATTTCAGATTGATAGAGTCTGTACGTTTGGTAGGTAGTCAACATGATCTCGATCATTCCAGACGACATAGCTTTGAGAACTTCGTCCTTATTGGGGCCATGAAAAGTATCACAAACCCACCAACCCCACTACGGAAAATAGATTTAGCATACATTTGATCACAAAACTATTCTCACTCTTAAACCCTACCGTATCTAGCTCACGTTGCCAGTTCTTAAGAATAGACCCGGGACAAACAATTAATATTCTCGGATACCAGCGATCATGGCGTCTCATGACTCGCATGCGAAACCGGTCTCGAGAATCGCCGGTCTTGCCAAATGCTACCGTCAAAAATGAAACGACTTGAACAGTCTTGCCCAAGCCCATATCATCACCTAAAATCATTCCTTGCTGATAAACAAACTTGTTATGCATTATGGAAACACCCTCAATTTGATATGACCGCAACCACATGGCCAATTCTTTGGGAATCACTCCCAAACTTTTCCGTAAAACAACGTCTTCCTTTTTGTTTCGCGGTTCTACATTTTCAAACTGCGGCCGAGTTTGTAATTCTTCTAAATCATTATACCCTTTTAATTCATCTTCCAATCCATCATAATTCGGTGGCAACATTAAATTTCTTCCGTCTTGTTTCACTTTATTGTCAAACTCACGCCGGCGACTGATAAAATATGAAGGCACCGAATCATCAGCTGACGATACGGCAGTCGGCACGGCAGACCTTTTTCTAAGTGTTCGCCGTTCCTTCTGTCCTTTTTTTAAAAAAAAAAATGAATGAGTCAAGAATAATTGCTAGTCACTCACTACAAACTTACCATGAGGCTGGTGTTTCACACCATTTTCAGCTTCGTCGGACGACGACCAAGATAGCTTAATACCTAAGCGGAGTTAATCATGACCCTGGCTCCATGTCTTAGATGCCAACTACCTTCATCATTTAAATATACACTTTTTCTTTTCCTTCGATGCTCCACTGCCACGTCAATATCGCTCATTACAGACCGAAAGTTGAATATTTCCTGCTTGATTCCCCGTCACCTCTTCTGAACGCGTTAAGTGATATTGGCAAAAACGCAAAATCAGGTGACATGACGTATTTATTAGTTTTCATTATTTACGATAATGTTTGATTTCCTTTACGGAGTATAGAACTATAAATCCCTTACAATAAATTAACTATATTATTTCTACAACCTTACTAATTAATATTTTCTAAAAGCCAGTTTTGTTTACTATAGTATAGCCGTTGGTTACTAGTTGTTACAGGGACTGCCTACATTCTCCCACCCCAAAAACGAAAAATGGATGAATCAGCAGATTAAAATAATGACTTAATAAAATTATGATGTGTCACTTTTAGGGACTGCACGTTTGTTGCGTGAAGTAGCGCGATAAGGGGAATTAGGAGGAGTGGATGAGGGGAATTCGCTTTTCTGTTCTTTTCTTTTTTCTTTTTTCTTTCTTTATATTATTTCTCCCATGTTCGTTTTAAGCGTATGTATACATTTTGTGTTGCAGAGTCCTGACTGTGGAATATTTAGTCACATGTTAGAAGATACGTTAAAAGGACATCTAAATTCAATTATACGCTATTATCTACGACTTTTGTTCCATAGTTAGACATAAAGTATTTTTGCATTGGGTGTGATCACTCTGCTCTTATTAGAACTTAACTGCATTTCAATGGGGCCGAACTTGCTCATTGATCTATTTGACATCTAGATAACTTGGAATTTCGAAAGATGGTGTACTAAAGATAATAACTAATTAGCCACATATTGTACCGAGCCATTGAGTTTCCAGGTATTAACACTTTTTCTCTTTCTCTTAAATGCCCGAATGTTTCCTGCAAGTTGTGAAGCTCATTTATCTTCTTGTGTTGAAGAGATTTTGCTGCAAAGTACCGGTTACCTTCTGCACGCTGCTCATAAAGCTTTGTGCCAATGAACCTCATTTGGAAATCAACCCCAAGTTGGAATCCATCATTGCCAATTGTATTGGACGCTCTTTCAATTTCATACTTTTATGCTTCTCTGCAATAGACAGTTTATTCTCTGTCAAAACAATCAAGAGCAGGGTCACATTGACCCGCTTGATGCCATAAAAAGATGTGTCATATTTTTCAGTAATCTATCATCGCAGAAGATGCTTACAAATTAAAAAATCAACACTTCAGAAGCCATGGACTGGTATGATACCTCTCATGATCACAGGTCAACCAGCTTCGATTTCAATTCGGGGTCAGGGTCCCCATGTCTCATTGTGACTACATGCTGTTGCTCACCATCAGTGACACTAATTACCTTTCTTCATTCTCTTGGTTATTTGCCCGTAACTGAAGTTGAGGTTTGCGAGTAGTCCTCTCAACTTGGGTGTCCCTTCTGATATAATTTCGGCAAATGTCTGTACGTACAGGTATTCCTTGAGTTGGCAGATATAAGAGAAAACCTAAGCAAGGTAATTAGTGTCACTGACGGTGAGCAACAGCATGTAGTCACAATGAGACATGGGGACCCTGATCCCCACCGATTCGGAAGAAAAAAGGCTGGCCAAGATGCGAGAGGAGTATCTAGAAAAGCAGAGGCTAGAAGGGTTTGTCCCATTTAAGGGCGACCCTGTAAAACGTTACTGAAATAATATTTATTACAGTAACGTTTTATATTGTTCTATTCGTTGTTATTAGCACACATAAAACCCTGGTGGACTGTGTGATGGAATCTTTTTTTTTTTATTTTAGTTTCCTGCCTCTATAACATGCTGTAGCAACGTCGTTTGAGTAGAGTTATGATGGCCAAACTTTATCACGAATAATGTATGTGATATAGAGGTTGATTCATAAGCTTTGAAGTGTCTAATATGAGCAATTACAAAAATTCTCTTGCCAGCAACAAATTCAAGTCATGGTTCAACTGCATTAAATTCTTGTGTTACTTCATCAATGCTGTCCGGCGTCGGAGAAAGTAGTTGCCAGGACAATAAAACTCTTTTTTTTGTCCTTGTCGGTTGATAATATTTGATCTGTCTCAATACCTTGTGGGTTCAGACAAACATAAAATCGCTTGAAGCCTTGAAATATTTTACAACTTCATCTTGACCTGAATATGTAGTTCCACAGATTCTTATTAGCATTATCGAATATATAATGGCAAATGTTTCGCCAATATTCGTGACGCGTAATATTTCTAAAATCTTAAATTGATAAACCATGATAAGCGCGACTCGGCTGGATATTATTAAGCTAGCTTATAGGCTGTTCACGATAGTTTATAGTCGTAATTTTGCCTGATCGTCGAAGGTATCGAATGAGCCAAATTCTGACAATAATTATCGTCCAAAAATATTGAATAAAACCAGCGTTGACGATTGAAATCAGCCTCGTGTGTAATGCTATCCGGAGAGGGATAAGGTTTATAAATTGTGTCACGTGATATTTAATGTGACGAAAAACGGCAATGCCAGTTCGTTCACGTGAAGCCTGGGGAAAACATCTGAACAGCCAATTGCCAATAGCTAAAGAAGAGTTTTCATTAGTCGACGCAAGATTGAGCTTGCAGATCATGAGCAAACTTTTATGTCGTCCCACGTTTATATTGGTGTCGATTATTATCACGCTTATATTTTTTATTGTATTTTCTGCGTCTAGTAGCTCGCGCAATGGACTTTCGCATCCGAGTCGGCCAGTGATCTTGAAGCCAGCAAAAACTGGAGCTAAATCAGTACATAGAGAGGGGTTAGGATACACCAACGTTCAAGATATTGCTAATGCGGATGATTATGATCCTTTGCAAGGAGCGATACCGGTTTCATCTCAAAAGTTATCGCAAGGCGGTCCCATTATGCCGCACTTGGGGAACGAGACTGTAAAGGCGGAGTTAGGAAGAGCGTCGTGGAAGTTATTTCATACGATTCTTGCTCGGTATCCCGAAAAACCATCATCTGAAGAACGAGAAGCACTTTCGAGTTACATATATCTTTTTTCTAGAGTTTACCCTTGGTGAGAATTATATTCCATGCAATGCGTAATTATTGACATGTTACTAACCAATTTTAGTGGCGAATGGTATCTTTGACCAAAAGTTTATAAACAAAAAATTTGGTATATTAACATTTTGATATAGTGCTACACATTTTCAGAAACTTTTAAAAAAATATCCTCCTCAAACTTCATCACGAATTGCGGCGTCTCAGTGGGGGTGTCATATCCATAACCAGGTTAACACGCGATTAGGAAAACTACTTTTTGACTGTAATGAAATTGCAGAGAGATACCAATGTGGATGTGATGACACGGATTCCGTAAATGAAAATTATGATTTATATTATGAAAACGGTCAGCATGACGCGACCATTTCAACACCAATAACGGAGGATCATTTGAGTGGCATACAGCTTGAGTCTAAAGAAGGTCTCACCAAAGGCGGTTAAGTCTACTTTATATGGTTGCACATTTCAGGGGAGTTTTTTTTTTTGCATCGTTGGGTTTGCATGCTGTATTATGTATATCATTAATATCAAATATTTTTCAACCATTCATAGATTAACAAGACTCCTAAACTCCTATAGTTACAAAGATCACAAAAAATTTCTTATCGTGTTTCGAAATTTTGTTGTTCGAATGGCGTCGATCTTGACAAAGTGGACAACGCATCTTCCGCCAATAACTTGAATTTTAAACTGTGCGTTTACGATTGCCAAATTTACTGGAATCAATTTTCCTTCAGCCATTTCAATGGCTGCCGTCATGTCCGACAGTTTTCTCTTTTTTGAACCTTCTTCTTCTGGACCAACATTACCTTGAATTGAAAACTCGACCATTCCGTCTGTGTTTACTATTACCTCAACAGATTTCCCATCTGCCTCAATAAAACAATCTGTCAAATCTGCTTGCAGTCGTAATGCTCCTAATTTTTTAAAAGTGGGAGCTATATCCGAAATTGTTTCAAAAATCAAGCACAGTTTTGCAGCTGTGGTTGAGCCTTGAATAATTTGCACGCCCCATCTTGCTGAAACACGACTTTCACTATATGAAACGTCATAAGGTCGTAACACGGCCTCGTCTGATGAGACTTGCAAGACCAAATCTCTGAAATCTTTATCTACAAACGGGCGCTTATAAGTTAATAATCTGGTCGTGTTTTCGACTGAAGTCGTATCTGTCACTCTTGTACCAACACCTTGTGGCTTAACATCCTGAATCCTGACCGTAATTTCACTCTGTCCCGTAAGAGAGTTGAACGATAAATTTGCTGGAATTATCTTTTGTTCTAATCCTCGAAAATGATAATATCGGCATTCTTTAATTAACTGATCTCGATGCTCGGGCGAGTCAAACTTAAGAGGAGTTCCCTTAAGTAATTCAATTAACTGGCCAAACAAAACATCCGAATGTAGTGGAACTGAAGGTGGTGCCACGGATGGAGGCCGAAGTAAACCTTTCGTGCCAGGGAATACTTCTTCTGGTGAAGCGAAAAAGGAAGAAAACCCTAGAGTGAAAAAATTTGGCGAATCACCAGGCTGCTTAAGCAAGTCTCTTGGAACACGAAACGGAATGCTGCCTATGCGAACAAATATTTCTGAACTAAATAACAACTTTATCAACTTTGGAAGCTGATAATAATGAGCATCAGCGTAAAGATAAACGAAATGATATTCGTCCTTGGGCACAACGTAGTAGCCCTGCAAATGCCGAACAACGTCACGAAACACATCAGGACTTCTATCTATATACAAAGTTGGATATTCTTTGTTGTCATTCTTCCGTTGTAATTTGAAAAATGTTGTAAAATAAGACGGCCCTTAAAACACTTAGTACGTAACTTTATGTAATAAGAAAAACTTTACATCGTACCGTCTGAAGATAAAGAAGCACCGCTTAATCTGAACATGGAGTCTCCGACCTGAATTGAAAACACCTGCTCATGCGGTAATATTCTTGGGATATTTATGTTTAGCATGTTGTTTCTAAATTTTGTGCTTTTTGTAGTGGATGATGTATTGAGAGTAATTCCGGATGCATTCATTACAGTTTTTCCATCTGAAAACTGAATTGTTGATGTTGCCTGAGGAGTTGGTTGTTCTGAGCCCTTGGCGACCAACAATGGCGCCGTTGGCAGCACCGGTGTTGCCGGCTTTGATTCGTCGGCTATTCCAATTTCTGATGATGAAGCCGGTTGTGGAGTGGTCGAATTGCTTCTCGACAATGCTGCAGTTTTTAAACTTCCGGGCAGGTCAAGGTCAAACATTCCATAAATGCCCTCGGTAGAAGCTGAAGGGTAATCCTGTAGCAATGTGTGTAAATCTAGCTCTGCTTGTTCCGCATTTTCAGAGTCCGTCATGGCATATAATAACTCCGCACAAAACACAGTAGTAATAGATTTGTCCAATTAGCACTCCTCAATTTACTTTTTTCACCAAAATTAATGCCTACTGGTATTTATTGCTTATTTGCTGGCAAGCATTAACGAGCAACGTGCTTTCAGTACAAACCCCTATTAGTTACAGTATTACATAAGTGCGAAATAGTGAACGCGGCAGTCAAAAGTCATCATCTTTAAGTAGCCGTATACCGCCTTCACATCGACCTTTGAAGAGAATAATTTTGTGCACATAACCTTGCCATAGTTATTTTGACCATTTTAAAGCGAAGATTTAGATTATTTACGACGCTTGTCCTGAACAGCCTTAATCGTCAACACAATGTATTCAGAACCATATATTGAACCGGCAGCTATTCAAGCAGCAAAGCAACCGATTCAACACCAATTCAATCCCTATTCAGGTATCATAAATTATGATGTATATTTTACAAGAGAAGTACGTTAATCATGCGTTAGATAATGGTGGAACTATTTTGGCCATCGCAGGATCAGATTTCGCTGTACTGGCAGGTGATACTCGACACACAACTGGATACTCGATCAACTCGCGATTTCAGCCAAAAGTTCACACTTTACCATCGGAGAAGCCACTTGTAGTTTCAGCTAACGGATTTTCGGCTGACGGTGATACTTTGGTTAGGCGACTAGCTCAACGTGTGGAATGGTATTCATATAATCACGGCAAGTCCATTAACATCCAGTCATTAGCGCGATTAATTCAAACTATACTGTACGGAAAACGCATGTTCCCATACTACGTTCATACAATTATTGCTGGACTTGATGAAGAAGGTCAAGGTGCCGTGTACTCTTTCGATCCAGTGGGCAGTTACGAAAGAGAGCAATGCAGGGCTGGAGGGGCAGCCGCCAGCTTGATCATGCCATTCTTGGACAACCAGGTAAATTTCAAAAATCAGGTGGATCCTAACACTGGCATTCAGAAGACCGCCACTTTATTGTCTCGTGAAGAAACCATTAAGTTAGTGAAGGATGCGTTCACTAGTGCCACTGAGAGGCACATTCATGTTGGTGACTATTTGGAGATTAAAGTGGTAACTAAGGACGGTGTCGAAGTGGAGTACTACCCTTTAAAGAGGGATTAGAAATTGTATTACTTGTGGTATATAATAATATAATGCATGCTTGACAATAATGGAAATTAAACTTTAGCTAATAATAAAAATAACAACCAACTCCTTCCGAACAAAAATATTACACGATTTAAAATACAGGTTATCGGACTCGCACATCGATTGTCACTTCATCCTCAATTTCTGTGTCTTCTACTGTGAGCTTAGACTCTATTTCCTCGTCATCCAGAGAGAGCACCACGCACATATCAGTCGAAATATTTCTTCGATCTCTATAAAACTTCTCAATACTGCTAATCTTCGATTGTGGTTTGACTCGTAAATTAAGCTTGCCTTGCGCATCCTGAAGAAATATTTTAAATGCTTGATCTTGTAGTTGCCCTTCTTTCGAACTCGCGTTGGTATTATTAACGTCAAATTCAAACTCGTCCAAATCACTTTCCTTGTCCTTCTCTTCTTCAGCTTTCTCAAATTCTCGTCGCAAACTTTCCACGTCAGCAGCCGGTACTGCTAGCAAAATACAATTCGGATTTGCGCCGTTGACTCCCAGAGAATGAGGAGTAGTGTCGTCATAAACTCTTCCATATGAATTTTTATGCAAAAATTCGATATCTTTTCTTGCTTCTATTGGAATCTTGGATGTTTTAAACCAAGCATCTTTCACTTTTGCCATGCGTTTTGTACTCTCCACCAAGAACACTTGTCGCGGCATGACCCTCATTTCATCCGAGCCCTCGACTTTAGACATAAGTGTACTCTCAACAAGCACTTGAACATGAAACGCCGAAACTGCACCGCCGCTGCCGTTTCCGTTGACACTGTCGTCACCCAAGTCTCGAGATACGAATTCTGAATGAGCGCGCTGGGCTCGGATTTGGGCAGCAAATTCCGGAAAGAGGTCCTCGCTCTGTTTTTTCCGTTTGTTAGGCGATAGTAGCTTGGCTTGACCGCCTGAAATCGAATGACGACCATTCACTGAAATACCATCATCTTCAGATTTGTTCCTATCGCCATTACCATAATCGTTTTCTTCATCATCATCAATATCGTCGTCTTCATCGTCGTCGTCAATCAAACGACGGTGACCAATATCATTACCCATCAGCGCAATAGAGGCTGCCCTCAATTGCTCGCTGGTTAATTCAGGAGGCGGGGTTAATCTTTTTGCTACTCTTGGCTTATTAAAACTGCCATTGCTGCCCATGATTTCCAAATCAGATGATTCCAAATCTTGATTGACTGCTTGTTTTAATTCGTTTTTATTGTCAAGCCCAATCTCATCTTCATCGTCATCTGATATTTGAAATAACGGCAATTTTTCAGTTTTTACTTTTTTTTTCTTGTCCTTGCCGACATTTTTGTTTTTTGATTTATTTTTTTTGCGGAGTTTGTGTGCGGGGGCACGTAATGTGAAAAAAGAATCCGCATCGACAGAACTCATCTGCTTTTGTGCAAGAAGAGCTATTTCTGCATTGTTGAGCAAAGGTAATTTCACTGGAGATGAAAGTCCTGGTATCTTGTCTGCCATATCTTAAATAAAGATCAATACGTGCAAAAGCACAGATACTGGCACTCCAAAATTCGCCCAAAGGTCGTCAATGGGGAAAGCCTTTTGCGGTTTGAAACCAATAATGTCACGTGATTACAGGTAAACTTTAAAACGCTGCATAAATATATCTCAAAAACTGTAATGATTAAGGGGAAAGCCATAATCGGACCGGTATAGTTATTGGTTTACGTATATATATTCTGCGAGTTGGGCCGAAGACCAACCTTCTAAGTACAACAAGTAGCCATGCCTCCTTTATAGAGACTGGTTAGGCATAGCCGCCGTGCCATTGGCTGGCTATCCAAGTTACGTAAGGGATTACTATGGACAAGGAGGTCGTGCCCTGTCACAGTTTTCTACATATAAAAGTTAACAAACTAGTTATAACTAACTACTTTATTACTATTTTAAATACATATGAAACTATTCAATTATGGTGTACTGTGGTTATATATTAATTATTATACGTTATACTTTAGTTTATTTTCAAGACAGGAACATGGTCGCAGAATGAATCAAAAGAACAAGAGGAGTTTAAAAATGAGGACATAATTATTCATCAAACAGAAGCAATGTAAAATGGTAGCTACTGAGTTTAATTTATTGAAAAACTATATCTACTATATATGATGCAACTTATGTCGCATTGATGACCTGATAAAATAATTTCTCGTACTAAATAATAATCTCATTTTGAACAACGTTCAAGCAAAATGGAATGTCATGACAATTTTTCATCTTTATTTGTAACCTTATTCTTTTGTTCCTGACTTTCCCACCAATGTGACATGGCTATAAACAAAATGGAAACGACTATGCCGCACCCAGCTAAGCCAACCGCGGTATAATAAGCTGACCTGTATCCTTTTAAAATTTCTGTTCCTGACTTATTAATATTTGTCTCAACCGTGCCAGCTATTCCAAGTCCTATTGAAACCGAGTAATTCACAACCGTATTAATTAATGATGCAGCAATGCCCTGATGCTCGCGACTCATAGATTCTGAAAGAATAATAGTGGATGAAGGAAATGACATATCCATACCAAATGGCATGATAATAACAGAAAAAAACATTTGCCTCCAATAAATCTGATCAATGGGAACAGTTGCCATAATTACGTTTCCCAAACAAAACGCGACCATAGAAATGAATAAAAAATATGATGGCCGCCATTTTGAAAGAAGTATGCCAGTAATGATGGCCGCCATGGCCCCAGAAATAGCACATGGACTCACATAAGCGACTGACAAAAGAATTGAGCGACCTGCAGCTATCTCGTTGTACTGGAACAGATAAAAGACCCATATACCGAACGATGACCATCCGCATGCAATACAAGCAAAAACAAATACAGTGTGTTTGGATATCGCTCTCAATGGAACAAGAGGATGTTCGGCAAACTTTTCTTCAATAATAAAAAATGCAATTAAAAAAATAACTGCGATAATAAGAATGACGTAGGTATATGTGGTGATCCATCCAACAACAGGTCCTTGATTCCAGGCAAGATTAAACAAAACTAAGCCTGTAACACCCACAACAGATCCAATAAGATCCAGTTGAGCAAGCGAATTGAAAGGAAGCAGTTCTGAATCGCAAGATTTTGGAATGATCATTATCGAAAACAAGCCAACTACAAGAAGAATTATTCCGTTTACCCAAAACGACCATGGCCACCAGACAAGTTTGGCAAAAATGGAAGAAAAAACAGCGCCAAAGACAAACCCACTGGGAGCTGCCGCCGCGAATATTGAAAACATCATGTTTTTTCTTGGCCCTGAAGGATACATGCGCGCTAGCAATGCAAGGGCGTTTGGTAACATCAAAGCCGGTCCAATGCCTTGAAAAGCTCGAGCGAAATGAAACAAGAGCGCATTGGACCAAACAGAAAATCCAGCAACCAAGGACCAAATTCCAAACCAAATATAGCCAGTTATGAAAAGCTTTCTTGGCCCAAAAAGGTCGCCCCATCTTCCCGACGGCAAAATAAACGTGCCGACTGTTAGGGAATAGGAAGCAGCAAACCATGAAAGTTCACCTGGATTTGTTATGCCAAATGATTCGCCCACAATGTGAAGAGGCGCTACTATTTGTCCAAGCGCCGCTTGAGTGAAGAGTTGAGCTAACGTGATAACCGCAATAAAACATATCTCCCGTGCAAGAGAGAGATCTTTAAATGAGATCATCTCATTTTTGCCAATATCACCATTCTCTTCCAAAGAAGTGTTGCGACAATTATCATTCAAATTCACCCGACCAAGCTCTTCTTGAAAAGCTTCAGTACTCATTACGAACAAAATTTAACGACGGCTCGACGTGATTGATCTATTGTCTTCTAGTTGACAGAAAAGAACACATGCCGGAAAGTCTTTGACTATCATGTAACTAGTACAGCCATAAACTATCATACATACTAATGATCAAAACCACGTTGAGTGGGAAAAAAAAAGCAATTCGGATTGAAACCCAAAAATTTAGACATTTCGGGTACTCGGCTTTGTTCGGCGCGATCAACTGAATAATAACATTATATGTATTAATTAACTTATTTATGTTACGTTGTTACTTTATATAATTATTACTTAATAATAGGTTTGTGTGCCTAAAAAAATATTGTTAGCACATTTATAGAATACTACTGAATATGTGTGACGCGCAAAGGACTCCAACACCGGGTAACTTCTGATAGCAGGGTTAACTGCGGGAATGCTTTGCACGGAAGATTCAGGAAGCGATGTTACAGGATATATGGTACAAGAAAGGCAAGGGTATGGGTTAGGTGTGAAGTATAGATAGTAGCTCGTATTCCGGTAAAGCTGGCAGCTGTTATTCGGACTATTATAAACCAGTACAATAATACATTAACTATAACTGTTCTGAAGGATCTTCATCACGGCCCTTACCCCCGGTTCTTCATAATATGTCATTCTCAATAGTTACAAATTTTCCACTTGATTTGTTCTTAAACTAGAAGTTTATTTGTAGCTGCAAATAATTATTGATAGTTATAAAAAATAGGTAAAATTATATCATTCCCTAGGCAACGCGAATGTTTATACTGGTCGGCCAGTTTGGACATGGCACGCTTACTATTTAATTCTACCTTCCACCGCCCATTTCTTCCTTCCACTTTTCTCTCACTTAACCGCGACAACGTGAACAGAACACAAACAAAGCAAATTCATATTATGGTACCCTCAGTAAAGCAGTTTTACAATTTACGCAACCGCAATCAGAATTTTGACATACAAATTTTGATTAAAAATTCAGACTAGTACAACCACAGCTATTATCATTCATTGACCCCAGGCATCAGATTATTTCTCATTCATAACAAGATCAACAACAGTAGCATAAAATACGCTTTTGATTTCAGATCATGATCATTGTAAACATTCGACAAAACAGAATTTCACAATCGACAGACAATCGAAATACAAATTTAGCTCAAACCAGATTGGTTCTCATTTGCATGATACCGTACCCTATTCGAAGTACTTAAAATCCTATTAAAAACAATTATTTACAAATTCAAATGTTTGATAAACAAATGATATCAGAATTTGGTGATTTTGCAAAATTTGTTGATACCCCATCTCAGTTCTCAGTTCTCAGTTTTAGTCCCGTCCGTCTTTATCACTTGTGACATGATTCTGACACAAGCCGTCAACCTTGCTCGGTGCAACGGGTCTTTAGTGGATATTGCGCGTGTATGTGCGAGCTCCACACACCTTGGTGTTAGCAACCCAAGGAATACGTGCGCAAATGCATTTCCCCGGTTAAAAAGAAAAGAAAAATATATCCAACTACCTTTACTGTATCATGTGTACTATATTTACATAAATTATATCTAAAATACAAATAAGTCTTAAATTAAGTAAATATAAACTTAGAAGTGCAGGCGCTATTTGCCAATTCACGCCATCCATCATCCATACCGCTCTCCGTATAAATGATATTACCACTGTAAACAAGTGCACATGAGGTGTAGTTACACTAACCATGGTTAGGTTATGGTTAGGTCAGAATAGTTATTGTATTATAAAAGGAACGTCTCCCCTGTATGCCCAGTTCGTTATCCCAATTAAAACTAACTGGCTTGGCATACAGGTATTGTCCATATATACATTAATAGATCCCAATTAAGATTAACTGGTTTGGCATACAGACTAGAATTTAAATAATTAAAACTCAGCTTCACAACCTTGCATTATAATCTAAATCCTAACTCCTCTGAAGTTATTCATTAGTTGTTCTTTTCTTCAGTCGACCGCTTGGCTACCATTCCATTTAATCCTGTGATTCGCTGTAATCTTGCTGATTATCGATTTATCACAAGACGGAAAGGCCCTACGCAGCTTTACTGTAATCAGTCATTGATTGATGTTCTT